>NC_088329.1:21345441-21646617 GCF_036884655.1 Musa acuminata AAA Group
TCTCCGTGAACCTCCGACGATCTCTTCGGCGAACTTCCGAAAATTCCGATAGGTTCCCGACTTCTTCTCGGTTGGTTCCGGTAGCATCTCCGACGATTCTTCGGTCTCTTAAACGTCCATCGAACTTGACTCCGGTATTCTTGCTTTTTGTTTTCTGGTTATCGTAGTTAATCTTGCACACTTAACTCAATAATATGGATTAGATCAATTAACCCATCAATTGATTTATCATCAAAATCCAAGATTCAACAATCTCCTCCTTTTTGATGATGACAATCAATTGATGACGGAGTTAAACATAACTCCCCCTATCTATATGCCATATTATGAGAAGATAAAAACACTTGAATTCCATCCCATTGAATTCAAGCATAAATCGATAAGTTCTAACCGTAGAACTTATCGTTATTCCCATTAAGCAATAGTAAATATGAAACTTCGATGAAAATCATAAGTCAAATGATAAGGGACGATTTTTACTACGATAGGAGATAAAGATTTTCAATATGAATTTCATGATATAGATATAAGGCATGCATTCTTATGATATTCTCAAGGATTTTGCAAGGCATATAAGATATTTGTATTATACAAGCTCTTGTAATTCATATAAGTCATGTTATCGATGCGCATAAGACATTTTCATTAAGTCATGCTATCGAAATGGTATAAGTCATCACTTCTCCCCCTTTGTCATCAACAAAAAGGGAATGAGACTTGAAGCACATAATTTGTGATTATAACATCAGGAATTCAGCATTGATCATACAAAAATTTTTTATTCAAAATTAAGTATGCTAAAATATTTACGCAGAGTTCATCTTAAAGGAAAATTCAGCATTCATCCATTTTATCAAATCTCTTCTTTCTATAAATAACAAAAATTGTAGGTGTACAAGGAAGAGATTGTGAAAAAAATTTCAAGTAGTAACTCCAATAAGTCAAGATCATAATTCGAATACAAACTCATTCAAATTCAAATCGTCAACTTGAAACTCATAATCAAGCCATCAAAATCAATTTTGAGATTCAAAAAATCATTAATCTTGATCAAATGGGGGTGGTGTTTGACTCAAGATAGGATAAGGTAATTTAACGTGTCATTTACAATCGAAAGAGAAGGATCAAATTCATCGAGGAACAGAGAGAGGATGAAAAACTTTACGGAAAATCCATTCAAACAAGTTTATTCTTAGGGACAATCTAACATACCTAATTCCCTTCTAATGAATTCAAATTGGTCTTCATTCAAAGCTTTTGTAAATATATCTGCTAATTGATGCTTTGTGTCAATGAATTCTAGAACAACATTATTGTTAAGGACATGATCGCGTATGAAATGATGCCTAACGTCGATGTGCTTAGTTCTAGAGTGCTGAATTAGATTTTTAGTAAGACATATGACCCTAGTATTATCATATTTTATGGGAATGTTTTTAAAGTGAATTCCATAGTCTTCTAATATATTTTTCATCCAAACAACTTGTGCACAGCATGCACTTGCAGCAATGTATACGGCTTCCGCCGTAGATAGTGCAACTGAATTTTGTTTATTGGAAGTCCAAGAAACAAGTGCATGTTCTAAAAATTGGCATGTTCTGGATGTACTTTTTCTATCTATCCTACATCCGCCAAAATCGGCATCTGCATAAGCTATTAAATCAAATTTTTCAGATTTTGGATACCACAATCCTAAATTTGGAGTTCCTTTAAGATACCTAAATATTCTTTAAACACTCTTAAGATGAGATAATTTATGATTAGATTGAAACCGAGCACAAAGTCCTACACTAAACATAATATCCGGTCTAGTCGCTGTGAGGTAGAGTAGACTACCTATCATTCCCCTATATGTTTTTTGATCGAAATTTTCATTATTTTCATCCATATCTAACTTAGTCGAAGTACTCATAGGGGTGCTTATTGCTTTTGAATTATCAATGTTAAATCATTTTAACAATTCTAATGTATATTTAGATTGGTTAAGAAATATACCATCACTAAGTTGTTTGATTTGTAATCCTAAAAAGAAAGTTAATTCACCCATTAAACTCATTTCAAATTCATGACTCATACATTTGGCAAATGATTCACATAGTGATTCATCCGAAGACCCAAAAATAATGTCGTCAACATAAATTTGCACAATAAGAAAATTATTTTCAAAATGTTTGATAAACAATGTAGTATCAACCTTGCCTTTGGTAAAATTATTTAAAATAAGAAAGGAACTAAACCTTTCATACCAAGCTCTAGGAGCTTGTTTCAAGCCATAAAGAGCCTTAGTCAATTTGAATACATGATTAGGAAGAAGAGAATTTTCAAATCCGGGAGGTTGTTCGACATATACTTCTTCGGAAATAAAACCATTCAAGAAGGCACTTTTGACATCCATTTGAAACAGTTTAAAATTATTACTACTAGCATGGGCAAGGAGTATCCTAATGGCTTCTAATCTTGCCTTAGGAGCGAAGGTTTCTTCGTAGTCGATACCTTCTTCTTTGTTAAAACCTTTGGCCACTAATCTAGCCTTGTTTCTAACCACGATACCATTTTCGTCTTGCTTGTTTCAAAAGACCCATTTAGTACCAATGACTAAATGGTCACTAGGTCTAGGAACAAGCTTCTATACCTTATTCCTCTCAAATTGATTTAATTCCTCTTGCATTGCAATAACCCAAAAATCATCTTTTAAGGCCTCGTCAATGCATTTAGGTTCGATTTGAAAAAGAATGCGGTGTTAGCACAAAAATTCTTGAAAGAGGAATGAGTTTGAACCCCTTTTGATGTATCTCCTATAATTAGCTCCTTTGGATGAGCATCTATATACTTCCATTCCTTGGGTAAGGAAATTTCGGAAGAAGGTGCATCCAAGTTACTATTTTGAGGAGGGGGTTCATTTAAATTCAAATTATCAAAACCAAGATCATCATCAAAATCATTTTTCTTTAAATCAAAATTTTCATTAAAAACTACATGAATAGACTCTTCTATTACTAAGTTTTTTTTGTTAAAAACCCGAAAAGCCTTAGAAACGGAAGAGTAACTAAGAAAGATGCTTTCATCGGATTTAGCATCAAATTTTCCTAAGGCATCCCTTTCATTCAAAATAAAGCATTTATAACCGAAAACTTTAAAATAGGAAACATTTGGTTTTTTATTATTCCATAATTCATAGGGAGTTTTTGATAGGGACGGTCTTATTAGAACCTTATTCATGATGTAGCAAGCCGTATTCACGGCTTCGGCCCAAAAATACTTGGGTAGACTATGTTCATTTAACATCGTTCTTGCCATTTCTTGTAGGTTTCTATTTTTTCTTTCAACTACTCCATTTTGTTGAGGATTTCTCGGAGTGGAGAATTTGTGATTGTATCCATTAACTTCACAAAAATTTTGAAAGTCACGGTTTTGAAATTCGCCACCGTGATCACTCCAAATTGATGAAATCATGAAGCCTTTTTCGTTTTGAGTGAGTTTACAAAATTTAGAGAAACACTTGAAACAATCAATTTTGTGAGCTAAGAAATAGGTCCAAGTATATCTAATATAGTCATCCACAATTATAAATGCATATTTGCTTTCTCCTAGACTTGTCGTGTCAATTGGTCCAAATAAGTCCAAATGAATCAATTGTAATGGTCTAGTGGTGCTAATTTAAATTTTTGGTTTGAAACTAGTTTTTATTTGTTTACCTAGTTGACATGCATCGCATACTTTGTCCTTAATAATAAACTTCATATTTGGAATTCCTCGTACTAATTCTCTAGATGAGATCTTAGATATTAGTTTCATGTTTGCATGGCCTAGTCTCCTATGCCAAAGCCAAGCATCATCCTTTAAAGCGGAGAAGCACATTTCATTACTTAGTTCATCAATGTTGATGGTGTAGACATTATTTTGTTTTAATGCAATCATAGTTATGTTATAGTTTGGTTTTTCAATAATACACACATTTGATTCAAATATAAAGATATAACCTTTATCGCATAATTGACTAAAACTCAAGAGATTATGTTTCAATCCATCAACTAGAAAGACATCATCAATAGAAAATTTTAATTTGTTACCTATGGTTCCCTTGCTAATGATTTTGCCTTGGTTGTTGTCTCCGAAGGTGACGTACCCTTCTTCTTTGCTAGTGAGCATAGAGAAATGAGATGGATCTCCAGTCATATGTCTTGAGCATCCACTATCGAGATACCATCTCTTGCTCCTAGCTTGTGATGGTGTATGTTTCTACAAGAAGGGATTATTTTTAGGTACCCATTTTCTTTTGGGTGCCTTAAAAACTGATCTGACTTGTTCATAATATTGTATAGAATTGATCATAGTTCCTTTAGGAACCTAAATTATTTTGTTCGGACTAATTTTCTTGAATGGACATTTATAAGTTTTATGTTCATATTTGCAACAAAAGTTGCAATTGCTTTGGTGCCGAACATGTAAGACAGAGCCTTTAATGAAGGTGGTTGGATTTTGGTGAGGACTTCTCACAAATCCAATTCCACTTCTTTTAGGAACGTGACCCTTATTTGTAAGGATCATGTTCAAAAACTTGCTACCAATCTCGAATTTCTTCAAGGTGTCCTTAAGTAGCAAGTTCTCCTTTTGGAGAGTTTCTAGATCATGACATTTTATACATGGAGCTAAACTATCATAATATTCAGTCTTTAATTTATCGACATTACAAGTGAGACTATCATGCTCCTTTTTTAGCAATTTGTATTTTCTGCTAATTGTTTTACATTCATCAAATAACTCATGGAAGGCATTTAATAATTCATGATAAGGTAAATCTGCATCAATTAAATCCGTTACCTCTTCTCCGATGGCCATTAGGACGTAATGAGCAACTTGCTCGGTGTTGGACCCCTCTTCTTCGGATGCATTTGAATCATTCCACGTTGCCTTGAGCGCCTTCTTCTTTGATGTTCTCTTTTTGGCTTGAGAACAATCGTTCTTGTAGTGTCCCGGTTTTTTGCACTCATAGCAAATCACTTGGTCCTTCTTGTGTTTGAATTTATTTTTTGTATTATTTTTAAATTTGTTCTTTCTTAAATATTTTATAAATTTTTGAGTCAAAAGTGCAATGTCATTGTCACTGTCCTCATCACTTGATGTTCCTTTCAAGTGGTCTTCTTGTGATGTGAGTGCCATATCCTTCCTGTTCTTTGGAAGGGGGTTCTCGAGCTCGTCATGAGCTTGACATGTCATTTCATAGGTCATTAGAGACCCAATAAGTTCTTTAAGAGGGAATGTTTTAAGGTATTTGGCCTCTTGAATTGCCATAACTTTTGGATCCCAACTTTTTGGGAGGGATCTTAAGATTTTAGTAACTAGTTCAAAGTTAGTAAAATCTTTACCAAGAGCTTTGAGTCCATTGATGACATCCGTGAACCGGGTGTACATGTCTCCGATGGACTCACTTGGTTTCATTCGGAAAAGTTCGTAAGAGTGCACAAGGATGTTGATTTTGGACTCTTTCACTCGGCTAGTGCCTTCATGAGTGACCTCAAGAGTTCTCCAAATATCAAAAGCTGAATCACAAATTGAAACACGATTAAATTCATTTTTGTCTAGTGCACAAAACAAGGCATTCATAGCCTTTGCGTTTAAAGCAAAAACCTTCTTCTCCGATTCATTCCATTCGCTCATTGGAAGAGAAGATTTTTGAAATCCGTTTTCAACAATAGTCTAAAGCTCGAAATCCATGGAAATGAGGAAGATCCTCATACGAGTCTTCCAATAAGTATAATCCGACCCATTAAACAAGGGTGGATGTGTGATAGAATGACCCTCATGTATGCCGGAGTAAGCCATCTCTCTTGGGTATCAAACCAAATATGAGAGTGAGCCTAGCTCTAATACCAATTGTTAGGATCGGAGCGGCACTAAGAGGGGGGGGTGAATTAGTGCAGCAGATTAAAACGTCAGATTTGATAAATCATTCGTACGATAAAAATCGAACTTGGAAGTGCTTAACTTGAAAGCATATTCATAAAGTTGTGCAGCAAATGTAATGAGGAAATAAAGCACATAAGAAGGTTTGCAGTAATGTAAATAGCAATAATGAAATGCAAACCAGAGATCATGCCGATTTTAAAGTGGTTCAGTCAAATGACCTACATCCACTTGCGAGGCCCTCTTCGACGAGGTTCCCACCTTCCACTAGCAAATCTCTTGAAGGGGAAGGGTAAATACCCCTCTTATAACTTTTTACAAGCGGTTCACACTCTTATAAATTTTCAGCAAGAAAGAAGGAGGTGAACACTCTAGCAAATTGAAAACAAGACTAGCTAAGACTTTTTTAAGAACTTTCTCTCAATCAATTGCTTCTCAAAAAGTTGTGATCTCAACTGAGATTTGAGGGGTATTTATAGGCCTCAAGAGGATTCAAATTTGGGCTCCAAAATTTGAATTCTCTTTGGTTCCCGATGTTGGCGGTGCCATCGCCTGTCAGTGTCGGTGCCACCGCCTGTTAGTGTCTGACACTGACAGTGGACTGGCGGTGCCACCGCCCAGCCAAGCGGTGCCACCGCCTGGCTCTCGGGTGCTGGGTGGTGCCACCGCCAGACCCTTCGGTTCACTGGTTGGGCTTTAAATTTAGCCCAAACTAGGTCTAATTTTGGGCCTAGTTGGCCCCTAACCAGGATATAGGATTATATCTTAATCCTAATCCTAATTACATGTAAACTACATAACTAAAAACATCCTAAGCAAGTTTTCAACCGCGAACGTCGAGTCTTGTTCCGGCGATCTTTCCGACGAACTTCTTCCGACCGTCTCCTAGCAAGCTCCCGATCTTATGATGAGTTTAACGAGTAGCCGAGCTTTTTCGGTGATCTCCGTGAACCTCCGACGATCTCTTCAGTGAACTTCCGAAAATTTCGACAGGTTCCTGATTTCTTCTCGGTTGGTTCCGGCAGCATCTCCGACGATTCTTCGGTCTCTTAAACGTCCATCGAACTTGACTCCGGTATTCTTGCTTTATGTTTTCTAGTTATTATAGTTAATCCTGCACACTTAACTCAATAATATGGATTAGATCAATTAACCCATCAATTGATTTATCATCAAAATCCGAGATTCAACAGTATCACCCATACACAGTCTTCGAGAGACTATCAGGCTATAGTACCGCCTAGTGTTAGTACTGCAGGTGGTGGTAACACCCAGCATAGGCGGTGGTACCGTTCATACCTGGGAGACTCAGAATGAGACATTTTTAGGCTCCAAGTTTGAATCAAATTGGAGCCTATAAATACCCCTCTCATCCCACGTTAAAAGATATAAGAATTGAGAGTGAAAAAGAAAGAAAATGCTACTGTAATCTTGTGTGAACTCCTCTCAAAGATCTAAGTGTTAGTATAGTTTGAGAGAGGAGTAAGTGGGGGTGTAAAGGTTCTCTCCTAAGCTTGCAAAAGGAGCATAGAGTTGTAAGAAGGAGGTTGATCTTCGCCTATTAAAGGAAGATTATTAGTGGATGCTAGTGGCCTCGATGGAAGAGGAATCGGTGGAGTGGATGGAGGTCACGACGACTGAACCACTATATGTAACATCCCATTAGTCCCACATCGGAAGTGAGCGATGTGTATGATTGGCTTATATGGGTCTGATGAGTGTACTATATTAACTCCCGTTTAAGCATTTTGGTTCATGGTTGAAGGACCAAAATGGAGTTATTGGCTAATTGGCTCATTAGACCCGGGTCATGACATTATAACTCGATTTACATTTACTACAAATCCATCCGACCTAATTAGGTAGGGATATAAGAGTCATGTTTTGTTCAAAACAAGGGAGTAAAGACTAATTGGAGGAAATCTTTAACATAAGGAAACATTTCGGAACACATGGCAGATGAAATAATTTGGAACGTATCAATGACATATGAAGCATTTCGGAGCATATCAAGGACGTATGAAATGTTTCGGAGCATATCAATGGCATATCGGAGCATATCAAGGACGTATGAAATGTTTCGAAGTATATCAATAACAAATAAAATATTTCAGAACATATCAATGATGGATGAAATGCTTCAGAACATATCAATGGCATATGAAGCATTTCAGAGCATATCAAGGACGTATGAAATGTTACAGAGTATATCAATAATAAATGAAACATTTCGGAACATATCAATGATAGACGAAATACTTTAGAATATATCAATGACATATGAAGTATTCTGGAGTATATCAAGGTCGTATGAAATATTTTGGAGCATATCAATAACAAATGAAACATTTTAGAATATATTAATGATTGATGAAATGC
Source organism: Musa acuminata AAA Group (assembly GCF_036884655.1). Taxonomy (NCBI): domain Eukaryota; kingdom Viridiplantae; phylum Streptophyta; class Magnoliopsida; order Zingiberales; family Musaceae; genus Musa; species Musa acuminata. The sequence continues at coordinate 21,353,725 of NC_088329.1, forward strand.
TTCAGAACATATCAATGACATATGAAGCATTTCAGAGCATATCAAAGAACAAATACGAAATAGAAGCTCAAACATCGCATTTGATGTTGCACACATTTCATTCTTATCCAAAGCACATATAGAAACATATAACCAAAGCTCTAGATATCAAATCAAATAGATAGAGGGTGATGTGGGATCCCAAACATAATATATTACATTGCGGGCTCTAAGCACATACCCTTTACCATTTCTGGTAAAAGGTCCATATATCCCTTTACTATTTCTAGCAAAGGTCCAAATAATCCCACAAATACTAGAGAACAAAAGGATATTGTGAACAATAAATTGAGACATATCGGAAACACATGCGGAATAACGGAATGCATGTGCCTATACGAAACATTACGATACAAACATAAAGTTTACATAACAGATTCAGGTATGCAAATACATATAGGACAAGAGTATACAAAAATTTAAATTAGTAATGTAAAGCTAAACTAAAGTAAGGATTTTAGTTGAAATCAATTTCTAAAGAGACGAAACCAGACTAGGCAAAATCGATCAAAGCTCGATTATGATAGAATTTGAGAGGCACATTGCACAAATTATTTGGATAACTAATTATGCTTTAATTTATACAAATTAGGTGTCATTTGAAAGAAGTATCAATCTAGATTTAGATAAATCAAGTTTTGTATGAATTGGATAGAGTTATCAATAGCTTAGTAACCAAAGGTCAGAGAATATTATCTCTATTTTACATAATTCATAGAGTTGATTTGAATAGATGATTCAATAGGCATTTGTGCTCCAAATCATTCAAATCTAATATGCACAGAAAGATTTTGAGTCTATTTTCTGATAAATTATATTTTGCATAGATCAGAGTTTTTAACAGAAAGTTATAGGAAACAGAGTATGGAAAGGTCAAAACCGATAGTCTCTATCTTATAGATTTCGCAGGGTCAATTTAAATAACAGTTTGGATAGGCAAATAGACTCTAAATTTACCATTATATGTGTCAAAAGAAAGATCAACGAGTTTATTTTTTGATGAATTTAATTTCGCTTAAATCCAAAATTGTTGCAAAAAGTTATGGCTAGAAAAATATAGAAAGGTCAAATCTTCAAAAAATTTCAGATTCACAGTTTTATTCCCAAATGAAAGAAATATCATGTATGAAGCCAAAATCTTCTAAACTTTTTCAAATTAAGATGAAATCAGAGATTAAGAGTTTTGTAAGAAGGGGTTAGAACACTTGCCTTAAACAATTTGAGTCCCAAAGGTATGAGATTGATGCAAAATCTCAAGCCAATGCACAGCTTTTTCTTCCTCTACTTAAATTCCTTTTCCTTCTCTTCTCAAACTTCTGCTACAGCTCTTGAGTTTTTATTTAGTTTCTCTTTCAATTACTTAGGTTTAACTAATAAAAGAATTTGCTAGGTGGCAAGCATGCATGAAAGAAGCCCATATGTCATTCTTAGAACAAACATAGGTGGCACCCTCCTTAGGTTAGCTAGTGACACATGTCCTCCATTTCTTTTTTTATTAAAACATAATATGAATCTTTTATAAATCATATCTAATTTCTAATATTTATATTTAGGTCCCTATATTACAAATAAGATCTTATAAAATTTTTTAAAAATGAGGGGTGTTGAAATGATAGTTTCGCTTGGCTTCATTCGATTAATTCAAAATCATGTATCAAAAGATTAATTTTAGAATCTTTAACTTTACTCATACCTTCATGTGTGATTTCAAGTGTGTGCCAAATATCATGTGCAGTTTCACATATAGAAACACGATTAAATTCATATTTTTTTCAAAGCACAAAATAAAGCGTTCATTGCTTTAGCATTTAAAGAAAAAGTCTTCTTCTCCAAATCATTCCATTCGTTAATTGGTTTAGAAGACTTTTGAAAACTGCTTTCAATAATATTTCATAAATTGATGTTTATAGAAAGCAAGAAAATTCACATTCGAGTTTTTCAATTTTTAGTTCGTCCTATTGAACATAGGAGGACAAATGATAAAGTAACCCTCTAGAGTGCTGGTAAAAGCCATTCTATTAGGTGTTAAACTAAATAAGAAAAACTTGGCTTTGATACCAACTATTAGGACCGAAATCGACACTAAGAGAGGGAGAGGGGGGGGGGGGGGGTGGGGGTGAATTAGTACTTTTGAGAAAATAATATAGATTCAAAAGTTCCATTCGATAATGCTAGTATCGTAAAAATGTTTAACTTGAAAATGTTCATAATAATGTAATGAGAAAGTAACATAGTTTGTAGTAAAAGTAAACAATAAAAGAAAAGAGCACACCAAATTTATAGTGGTTCGGTTGTCATGATCTATGTCCACTCCTGATTCCTCTTTACTCAAGACCATAGCTTTCACAATCGATCTTCTTTCTAATGGACGAAGATCAACTACCCTTACAACTCTTTCTCTTTTTAATAGACTCAGGAGAGAATCTTTACACCTCTCTTTTAGATCTCACTCCTCCCTTAGAAAACTTCTAACCCTAAGAGGAAGAGACTATAACTTAAAAGAGTTTCCAGCTTTTTTCTCAAGTATATTTTCTCTCTTTTCTACTTAATTTAATGCTACCATAAGTAGGAAAGGGCGAGGTATTTATTGACCCCAAATGACTTCAAAAATAGAGCAAAAATGGTCTCATCTCGGGTTTCCTAGGTTCTGGTGGTACCACTACCTGTGTTGGGCAATACCACCACATGTAGTACTATCACTAGTTGGTACCACTATCTAGTCTGGCGGTACCACCACCTGACATAGTCTGAGAGACTATGTCTGGGTGGTACCATCGCCTGATATAGTTTGGGAGATTATGTCTAGGTGGTACCACCGCTTGACAACTTGGAAAAGTGTGCTTTTGACTTTTTCAACTTATAGGTGGTTCTACCTAACCTTAGGTCACTAAATGGGCCTTCCACTTGACCCAAAATAGTCCCAACTTAGTCCTAATAAGCCCCTAATTGAGTTGGCATGGTTACACTCGAAATCAACTCAATTACAACCTAACTACAATCAATTAAGATAACTGATTACAAGACTAGAATTTTATATTGTCCGACATGTCATTGGTTCATCCGGCGCTTCATCCGATCCTTCGGCGCATCGTTCTCTCCTTCGACGTATTGCCCAATCAACATGTTGACCTCCAACAACTTCCGATCTCCTTGGCGCAATGTCCGATCCTTCGGCCCAATACCCAAACTCACGGCACGATGTCTTTTTACTAGCACGTCGACCGATCCTCTAGCTCGACGCCCAATCTTTTGACATATTTCACTCCGGCCCAACGTTTGATTCTTTTACTTCAATTGATTTATCTTTTTTGATCGAAGATAGTCCTACGTCACTTAAATATACATTAGATCATAACTTCATTAATTGATTTCATCATCAAAATATGAGATTCAAGAAGTATATCTCTAGTCGATGAGTCAAGTGAATTATTATGGAGATAATAATTCACTAAGCTAGAAGGAGTTCGATAGGTATGACTCACGACAAGCTCAATATTGGGCCTAGAGGGTCTTACACATATTGATATCACCATAATTGGTATATGGTCTCTAGGGTATTAGATGGATAAGGGACTATAGATATACGGTAACTAAGGATAGATAGGTCCAACAGAATAGATTCCCTTGTATCATTTGGGGACTATGACGTAGTGGCCTAGTACGTCCACAATCGATGAGTTAAGTGAATTATTATAAAGATAATAATTCACTGAGCTAGAAGGAGTTCTAACAGGTATGACTCATAGCCAGCTCGATATTGGGCCTAGAGGGTCACACATATATGGTAGGTGTTATGACGAGTAGAGGTTTGGATATGAGATATCTGCCTAAGTCCTTATATTATTCGATATCCAATAAGCCCCTGAATTATTGGATCCTATGGATGAGATCCAATAAGAGAAAATGAGAGATTATTGGGTAGAGACCTACTAATCTAGGTAGCATGGGTAGTTGGATAGAGATCTAGTACCCAATATAACAGGATCCATTAAGGTAAGTTGATAGAGGGCCTTTATAAATAGGTGAGAACCAAAGGGCCATGGGCTAGGTTCTTTTTGACTGCCTCCTCCTATTCTCTCTCTCCCTCTCCTCCTCATATTGCAGCTCCTATATAGGGCGTGTGGATAGCAAGAAGGGGCAGCCCCTTCTTGATTGCATGGTGCGTGCGAGGAAGAGATTTGGGTAGCGATTTGAGGAGTATCTTCGCAGCCCCTACCATGTGGACCATTACTAGAGAGGACAATTGACCTCCTTCATTCTCTCTCATAGATTTGTAGATTTTCAGGGATATACGATCTCCCTAGGTAACACATCTTTCTTATACATGCAGTTTTTCAGTTTTGCAGGTTTTTACACACAAATCTTTGCATGGTGATGAAACCTTATTTTTCTATGGGAATTCTGGGATTTTATTTACTATTCTTCCACTACACATGTGATGTCGCCCTAGATTTCCCAACAGTGGTATCAGAGCCAGGTTGCTTATGCAAAAGATTGGTTTCTAAACTGTGTATGTTGTGTTCAATCACATAGAAATTCTTTTGTGCAATTGCAGTGATTTTTTATCATAGTTTTTAAATCTATGCTGCACCTTTTCTTACTATTAAGAGGTGTTTTAGAGAGGGCTTTTGATGTCAAAGAAGTTGACACCAATGGGGAAGAAAGAGCAGCAATAGGGATTGGCCCAAGGTTGCTTGTAGCCTTGACCGAGAGCTCCAATTTGGTGCTCTCGACCTAGCCAAAAGCAGCAGGAATGAGAGCAACAAGGCTGCTCTCAACCTACTGCATGGTAGCCCCTACAACCAAGTTTCCTAGCTATAGGGGGCACCATAGGACTCTTGGCCACATGGGGCAAGTAGGTGGCCAGGAACTACCTATCATTTTGGGGCACCCTATGGTAGGGTTCCCAAAATACTATAGAATAATTAATTAAATATTTTAATTAATTATTATAATTATTATCTAGTAGTCCTATATGATGATGATGTGTACATGTGATATATGATGCGGATGAATGATCATAGACCGTGTGATATGTGTGTACATTTGATGTGATTATTATTATTATTGGAGCTTACGAGCCTCCAATTTTATTCTCATTTATTGTTGGGCCTGCGTGCCTATGATTAAGTTATAATCACACAAGGAGGTATAGCGAGAGGAGGCCATAGCGGAACCCATGAGGCTAAGATGGATGATCGAGATGCCTAGAGATGCGTCGAGATGTCGACGGAACCAACGAGGATGAGATGGATGATTACAGGGTATAGAGATGCACCGCTGCACACATAGATCTTGATGTGAGTGATTGGGCCCACTGGCTCGAGCTTGATCACATTAGGTTGTGGTCCATGATCATCTGGTGTGATTGCTCATATGATGTATGATTGATATACCTACTAGATATGTATATATATTTGCATGCAATATAGATATATATTAAATATATATTTGTGTGACACATCATATTAGGAGACTGAAACAAAATCCTCTCTCTCGATAATATTAAGTTGGTAAATATATGACAATTAGATTGACCCATGTTGAATCTCGGATTTTGATGATAAAATCAATTGATGGGTTATTTGATCTAATCCATATTATTGAGTTAAGTGTGCAGGATTAACTACGATAACCAGAAAACACAAAGCGAGAATACCGGAGTCAAGTTCGATGGACGTTTAAGAGTCCGAAGAATCGTCGGAGATGCTGCCAGAACCAACCGAGAAGAAATCGGGAACCTGTCGGAATTTTCGGAAGTTCGCCGAAGAGATCGTCGGAGGTTCACGGAGATCACCGAGAAGGCTCGGCTACTCATTAAAGTCATCACAAGTTCGGGAGCTTGCTAGAAGCCCGTCGGCAGAAAGTTCGTCGGAAAGCTCGCCAGAACAAGACTCGACGTTCGCGGTTGAAAATTTGCTTAGGATGTGTTTTGGTTATGTAGTCCACTTGTAATTAGGATTAGGATTAAGAGATAATCCTATATCCTGGTTAGGGGCCAACTGGGCCCAAAGTCAGAGTTGGTTTAGGCTAAAAATTAAGCTAAACCAGCGAACTAGAGAGCCAAGATTGAAGCCCAACTAGTGGCTGAAAACACTGTAGTCGGGCTGAAAACACTGTAGGCGGTGGCACCGCCTAACTCCCGAGTGCTGGGCAGTGACACCTCCTTGGCTGGGCGGTTGCACCGTCCAGCACCCGAGCGCTGGGCGGTGGCACCGCCTGGCTGGGCGGTGGAACCGCCAGCACCGGGAACCCTAAGAGAATTCAAATTTTGGAGCCCAAAATTTGAATCCTCTTGAGGCCTATAAATACCCCTCAAATCTCAGCTGAGGTTACAACTTTTGAGAAGCATTTTGATTGAGAGAAAAGTCTTAGAAAGTCTTAGCAAGTCTTGTTTTCAATTTGCTAGAGAGTTCTCCTCCTTCTTTCTTATTGAAAATTTGTAAGAGGTTGAGCTGCTTGTAAAAGGTTGTAAGAGGGGTGTTTACCCTTCCATTTCAAGAGACTTGCTAGTGGAAGGTGGGAGCCTCATCGAAGAGGGGCCTCGCAAGTGGAGTAGGTCATTTGACCGAACCACTCTAAAAATCGGCGTAATCTCTGGTTTGCTTTTTATTATTGTCATTTACATTACTGCAAATCTTCTTACTGCTTTAGTTCCTTATTACTCTTGCTGCGCAACTTTAAGAATACGCCTTCAAGTTAAATTTCTCAAGTTTCATTCTTAACGTACGAAAGATTTTGTTAAAATCGAAGTTTTAATCCGCTGCACTAATTCACCCCCCCCTCTTAGTGCCGCTCCGATCCTAACAAGTGGTATCAGAGCAAGGTTATCTCTCATATTTGGTTTAATACCCAAGAGAGATGGCTTACTCCGGCATGCAAGAGGGCCATTCTATTGCACGACCACCTTTGTTTAATGGGTCGGATTACACATATTGGAAGACTCGCATGAGAATCTTCCTCATTTCTATGGACTTTGAGCTTTGGTCTATTGTCGAGAATGGATTTCAAAAATCTTCTCTTCCGATAAGCGAATGGAATGAATCGGAGAAGAAGGTTTTTGCTTTAAATGCAAAGGCTATGAATGCCTTGTTTTGTGCACTAGACAAAAACGAATTTAATCGTGTTTCAATGTGTGATTCGGCTTTTGATATTTGGAGAACTCTTGAGGTCACTCATGAAGGCACTAGCCGAGTGAAAGAGTCCAAAATCAACATCCTTGTGCACTCTTACGAACTTTTCCGAATGAAACCAAGTGAGTCCATCGGAGACATGTACACCCGGTTTACGGATGTCATCAATGGACTCAAAGCTCTTGGTAAAGATTTTACTAACTTTGAACTAGTAACTAAAATCTTAAGATCCCTCCCTAAAAGTTGGGATCCAAAAGTTACGGCCATTCAAGAGGCCAAAGACCTTAAAGCATTCCCTCTTGAAGAACTCATTGGGTCTCTAATGACCTACGAAATGACATGTCAAGCTCATGACGAGCTCGAGAACCCCCTTCCAAAGAACAGGAAGGATATGACACTCAAATCACAGGAAGACCACTTGAAAGGAACATCAAGTGATGAGGACAGTGACAATGACATTGCACTTTTGACTCAAAAGTTTAAAAAATATTTAAGAAAGAACAGATTTAAAAATAATACAAAAAATAAATTTGAACAAAAGAAGGACCAAGTGATTTGCTATGAATGCAAAAAACCGGGACACTACAAGAACGATTGTCCTCAAGCCAAAAAGAGGACATCAAAGAAGAAGGCGTTCAAGGCAACGTGGGATGATTCAAGCGCATCCGAAGAAGAGGAGTCCAACACCGAGCAAGTTGCTCATTACGCGCTAATGGCTTTAGGAGAAGAGGTATGTGATTTACTTAATGAAGATTTATCTTTTGAAGAACTCTCTATCGCTTTTCATGAATTATTTGATGAATGTAGAACTGTTAGCAAGAAGTTAAGTATCTTAAAGAAAGAGCATGCTTTGCTACAAGATAAGTTTGATAATATTCAAACTCCTCCATGCTCTAAGTGTGAGCATTTAGAAGCAATAAAAAATGAAAATTTGCTTCTTAAAGAAACCTTAAACAAGTTTAAGGTTGGTAGCAAAGGATTAGATATGATCCTTGCACACAAGGGTCACATCGCAAATAGAAATGGAATTGGATTTGTAAAAGGATTACATCAAAATCCTACCACTTTCATAAAAGGACCTACATTACATGTTTCCTCTTATATGCAATGCAACTTCTGTTGCAAATCCGGACATATTGCCTACAAATGTCCTTTTAGGAAAATGAGTTCACAAAAATTAATATGGGTTCCTAAAGGAACTATAAAGGATTCGATAATAAATAACAAAGTTAGTGGGTCAATTTTTGAGGCACCCAAAATCAAATGGGTACCTAAAAATCATCCTCTTTTGTAGAAAAACCCACAAGCTAGGAGCAAGAGATGGTATCTCGATAGTGGATGCTCAAGACATATGACTGGAGATCCATCTCATTTTTCTATGCTCACTAGCAAAGAAGAAGGGTACGTCACCTTCGGAGACAACAACAAAGGCAAAATCATTGGCAAGGGAACTATTGGTAACAAATTTAGTTTTTCCATTGATGATGTTTTACTAGTTGATGGATTGAAACACAATCTCTTAAGTATAAGTCAACTATGCGATAAAGGTTATATCGTTAGGTTTGAATCAAATATGTGCATTATTGAAAAACCAAATCATAACATGACTATGATTGCTTTAAAACAAAATAATGTCTATACCATCAATCTTGATGAACTAAGTAATGAAATGTGCTTCTCCGTCGTAAATGATGATGCTTGGCTTTGGCATAGGAGATTAGGCCATGCAAGCATGAAAACAATATCTAAGATCTCATCTCAAGAATTAGTACGAGGAATTCCAAATTTAAAGTTTATTAAGGACAAAGTATGCGATGCATGTCGACTAGGCAAACAAATAAAAACAAGCTTCAAACCAAAAAATCAAATTAGCACTACTAGACCATTACAATTGATCCATTTGGACTTATTTGGACCAATTGATACAACAAGTCTAGGTGGAAGCAAATATGCTTTCGTGATTGTGGATGACTACTCTAGATACACTTGGACCTATTTCTTAGCTCACAAAAGTGATTGCTTCAAGTGTTTCTCTAAATTTTGTAAACTCACTCAAAACGAAAAAGGCTTCATGATTTCATCAATTCGGAGTGATCACGGTGGTGAATTCCAAAACCGTGACTTTCAAAATTTTTGCGAAAGTAATGGGTACAATCACAACTTCTCAACTCCAAGAAATCCTCAACAAAATGGAGTAGTTGAAAGGAAAAATAGAAACCTACAAGAAATGGCAAGAACTATGTTGAATGAACAAAGTTTACCTAAGTACTTTTGGGCCGAAGCTGTAAATACGGCTTGCTACATCATGAATAGAGTCCTAATAAGACCATCCTTATCCAAAACTCCCTATGAATTATGGAATAACAAAAAACCAAACATCTCCTATTTTAAAGTTTTTGGTTGTAAATGCTTTATTTTAAATGAAAGGGATGCTTTAGGAAAATTTGATGCTAAATCCGATGAAGGCATCTTTCTTGGTTACTCTTCCGTTTCTAAAGCTTTTCGGGTTTTTAAGAAAAGAACTTTAGTAATTGAAGAGTCTATTCATGTAGTTTTTAATGAAATTTCCGATTTAAAGAAAAATGATTTTGATGATGATCTTGGTTTTGATAATTTGAATTTAAATGAACCCTCTCCTCAAAATAGCCATTTGAATGCATCTTCTTCCGAAATTTCTTTACCAAAAGAATGGAAGTATGTAGATGCTCATCCAAAAGAGCAAATTATAGGAGATACATCAAAAGGGGTTCAAACTCGTTCTTCTTTCAAAAATTTTTGTGCTAACGCCGCCTTCCTTTCTCAAATTGAATCTAAATGCATTGACGAAGCCTTAAAAGATGATTTTTGGATCATTGCAATGCAAGAAGAATTGAACCAATTTGAGAGGAATGAGGTATGGAAGCTTGTTCCTAGACCAAGTGACCACTTAGTCATAGGTACTAAGTGGGTCTTTAGAAACAAGCAAGACGAAAATGGTATTGTGGTTAGAAACAAGGCTAGATTAGTGGCCAAAGGTTTCAACCAAGAAGAAGGTATCGATTACGAAGAAACCTTCGCTCCCGTGGCTCGATTAGAAGCCATAAGGATGCTCCTTGCCTATGCTAGTAGTAATAATTTTAAACTATTTCAAATGGATGTTAAAAGTGCTTTCTTGAATGGTTTTATTTCCGAAGAAGTATTTGTCGAACAACCTCCCGGATTTGAAAATTCTCTTCTTCCTAATCATGTATTCAAATTGACTAAAGCTCTCTATGGCTTAAAACAAGCTCCTAGAGCTTGGTATGAAAGGCTTAGTTCCTTTCTTATTTTAAATAATTTTACCAAAGGCAAGGTTGATACTACATTGTTTATTAAACATTTTGAAAATAATTTTCTTATTGTGCAAATTTATGTTGACGATATTGTGTTTGGCTCTTCGGATGAATCACTATGTGAATCATTTGCCAAATGTATGAGTCTTGAATTTGAAATGAGTTTAATGGGTGAATTAACTTTCTTTTTGGGATTACAAATCAAACAACTTAGTGATGGTATATTTCTTAACCAATCCAAATATACATTAGAATTGTTAAAACGATTTAACATGGATAATTCAAAAGCAATAAACACCCCTATGAGTACTGCGACTAAGTTAGATATGGATGAAAATGGTGAAAGTTTCGATCAAAAAACATATAGGGGAATGATAGGTAGTCTACTCTACCTCACTGCGACTAGACCGGATATTATGTTTAGTGTAGGACTTTGCGCTAGGTTTCAATCTAATCCTAAATTATCTCATCTTAAGAGTGTTAAAAGAATATTTAGGTATCTTAAAGGAACTTCAAATTTAGGATTGTGGTATCCAAAATCTGAAAATTTTGATTTAATAGCCTATGCGGATGCCGATTTTGGCGGATGCAGAATAGATAGAAAAAGTACATCCGGAACATGCCAATTTTTAGGACATACACTTGTTTCTTGGACTTCCAAGAAACAAAATTCAGTTGCACTATCTACGGCAGAAGCCGAATACATAGCTGCAAGTGCATGTTGTGCACAAGTCATTTGGATGAAAAATACATTAGAAGACTATGGAATTCACTTTAAAAATATTCCCATAAAATGTGATAATACTAGTGCCATATGTCTTACTAAAAATCCAATTCAGCATTCTAGAACTAAGCACATCGACGTTAGGCATCATTTCATACGCGATCATGTCCTTAACAATAATATTGTTCTAGAATTCATTGACACAAAGCATCAATTAGCGGATATATTCACAAAAGCCTTGAATGAAGACCAATTTGAATTCATTAGAAGGGAATTAGGTATGTTAAATTGTCCCTAAACAATAAACTTGTTTGATTGGATTTTCCGTAAAGTTTTTCATCTTCTTTCCATCTCTCATTCCATATGACATGTTGTGAAATCTCGAAATCGACTTTGATGACTTGATAATGAATTTCAAGTTAGCGATTTGATTTAAATAAGTTTTATCTAAATCATAATCTTGATCTTGCAAAATTGGAATCACAAATAATATCTTTTGGCATTCATGAATTGATACTTACAAATATGAAAGTATTGGCATTCATGACTTGAATTTGATTGAAACATTGTATGCTTAAATTAATCATTCTCCTATGTTTCAAAAATTCTTTAAATGCCTTATGTGATGATTAAAAAGTAATGTTGAGATTTTCATGAATTTGACGATTTGAATGAGTTTGTATTCGAATTATGATCTTGACTTCGTGAAATTACTACTTGAATTTTTTTATCCCAATCTCTCTCTTATACATCTACAATTTCTGTTATTCATAGGAAGAAGAGATTAGATAATATGAATGCATGCTGAATTTTCCTCTAAAATGAACTCTGCGTAAATATTTTTGCATACTTAATTTTCAATGATAAAATCGTTGTATGACAAAATATGTGCTTCAAGTCTCATTTTCCTTTTTGTTGATGACAAAGGGGGAGAAAAGTGATGACTTATATCATTCTTAATAGCATGACAAAATATGAATTGCAAAATCCTTGAGAAAAGTGATCGATCGATGATTATCTTATATGCCTTGCAAAATCCTTGAAAATATTGTAAGATTGATTGATCATATTGAATGCATGTCTAAAATGTATAATCATGCAATTCAAGTTGAAAATCTTTATCTCTTGTCATAGTAAAATTTGTCTCTTATCTTTCGACTTGAAAAAGATTTTCATCAAAGTTTCGCATTTACATTATGCTTAATGAGAATAACGATAAGTTCTACGGTTAGAGCTTATAGGTTTATACTTGAATTCAATGATGAAATTCAAGTGTTTTATCTTCTCATAATATGGCATATAGATAGGGGGAGTTACGTTTAACTCCGTCATCAATTGATTGTCATCATCAAAAAGGGGGAGATTGTTGAATCTCGGATTTTGATGATAAAATCAATTGATGGGTTATTTGATCTAATCCATATTATTGAGTTAAGTGTGCAGGATTAACTACGATAACCAGAAAACACAAAGCGAGAATACCGGAGTCAAGTTCGATGGACGTTTAAGAGTCCGAAGAATCGTCGGAGATGCTGCCAGAACCAACCGAGAAGAAATCGGGAACCTGTCGGAATTTTCGGAAGTTCGCCGAAGAGATCGTCGGAGGTTCACGGAGATCACCGAGAAGGCTCGGCTACTCATTAAAGTCATCACAAGTTCGGGAGCTTGCTAGAAGCCCGTCGGCAGAAAGTTCGTCGGAAAGCTCGCCAGAACAAGACTCGACGTTCGCGGTTGAAAATTTGCTTAGGATGTGTTTTGGTTATGTAGTCCACTTGTAATTAGGATTAGGATTAAGAGATAATCCTATATCCTGGTTAGGGGCCAACTGGGCCCAAAGTCAGAGTTGGTTTAGGCTAAAAATTAAGCTAAACCAGCGAACTAGAGAGCCAAGATTGAAGCCCAACTAGTGGCTGAAAACACTGTAGTCGGGCTGAAAACACTGTAGGCGGTGGCACCGCCCAGCACCCGAGTACTGGGCGGTGACACCTCCTTGGCTGGGCGGTTGCACCGTCCAGCACCCGAGCGCTGGGCGGTGGCACCGCCTGGCTGGGCGGTGGAACCGCCAGCACCGGGAACCCTAAGAGAATTCAAATTTTGGAGCCCAAAATTTGAATCCTCTTGAGGCCTATAAATACCCCTCAAATCTCAGCTGAGGTTACAACTTTTGAGAAGCATTTTGATTGAGAGAAAAGTCTTAGAAAGTCTTAGCAAGTCTTGTTTTCAATTTGCTAGAGAGTTCTCCTCCTTCTTTCTTATTGAAAATTTGTAAGAGGTTGAGCTGCTTGTAAAAGGTTGTAAGAGGGGTGTTTACCCTTCCATTTCAAGAGACTTGCTAGTGGAAGGTGGGAGCCTCATCGAAGAGGGGCCTCGCAAGTGGAGTAGGTCATTTGACCGAACCACTCTAAAAATCGGCGTAATCTCTGGTTTGCTTTTTATTATTGTCATTTACATTACTGCAAATCTTCTTACTGCTTTAGTTCCTTATTACTCTTGCTGCGCAACTTTAAGAATACGCCTTCAAGTTAAATTTCTCAAGTTTCATTCTTAACGTACGAAAGATTTTGTTAAAATCGAAGTTTTAATCCGCTGCACTAATTCACCCCCCCCTCTTAGTGCCGCTCCGATCCTAACAACCCATGTGTCCTTCCATCATTATAGGAAGAAATTGATTCCCGATGTAGGTTGAATTGGTCGAGTCCCTCGGGGCTCGCCTATATTGCGATTCGAGATCTTGCCTACGATATAGGGATGTCATTGGTAATCTGAGGACATGGTATGCTTAGTCAAGTCCCTTGAGGGTATATCATCGAATCAGACTCATCTTGTAACGATTGTGATAACTTAACTGGACATCATGGTTCCCTCAAGACTATGATGGTTCGGAGGTCAAACATGACGTGAATCACAAGGAGTTGTAATCAGTAAGAGTTGCCTACCTTTTGGGCTTAGTATAATTGGTCGAGTCCCTCGAGGTTACATTGAGATGCCGATTGGATCTCGATCCCCACTACAGATCCGCCGGAGATCTCCGATTCACATACCAGAGGGAGTTGTGTGCTTCACGAGAAAATAGTAGGAGTATATTAAGATAGAAGACCATATTTTAGTTGTTTACATTTTGCAAAGTCTGAATATTATTTATTTCTACTATATGTTTAGTTTTAGAAAATATCGCTTTCAAATCCTTTATGTGACATACTTGATGACAACCGCCTCACTGGTTCAAACTACACGGATTGGCTCCATAACCTAAGAATCATTCTCACGATGAAGAAAATTGTATACGTTCTTAATACAATGATACCTACACCCAAGGAAGAGGCATGCGAGGATGAGATTGCTTACTACATAAAGTACATAGATGACTCCACTCTTGCTCAGTGTTACATGTTAGGCTTAATGACTCCCGAGTTATAAAGACAGTATGAAAAGATGGATGCTAGATTCACTCTCCTACATGTTCACAAAATGTTTAAGGAACAGGGAATGACTCAACAATATGAGATATCGAAGAGCATTTTATATGCTAGGATGACTGAGTGGACACTAACTCAGAACCATGTACTAAGCATGATTGAGTAGATAGAGAAACTCATAGGTCTAGAAATAGTCCTAGATGATAACTTGTGTGTAGATGTTGTGCTTCCGCCCCTACCAGATTCATTTTCTTAGTTCATAATGAATTTTAATCTGAACAAGCTTGAGGTGACTCTCCCTAAGTTCCTTAATATATTGAGGGAGGCAAAGAGTACTATCAAGAAAGAGAAGCCAAATTTATATACTGGTGAGATTAGAAAGAAAAGGAAGGTAAAACAAAGGTTGCTATGAAGGACCCGGCAAAGAACAAAGGCCAATGCTTCCACTATAGCAAAGATGGGCACTGTAAGAGGAACTACAAAGAGTACCTTGTAGAGAGGACGAAATAGAATCTTGGAGAAGCTTTTGGTACATTCATGATTAGTCTCCATTTATCAGATTTATATGATAACATATGAGTATTGAATACTGGTAGTGTTTATCATATTTATAATCTATTACAGGTTCTAGTAAGACCTAAGAGATTGGTGAGAGACGAGATGGACTTCAAGATGGAATGGAGCAAAAGTTACTACAATAGCTATTGGCGAGGTCACTCTATATCTACCTGATGGAGCTATTATTGCATTGGATATGCTATTTTGTTCCTTCTATTATCAAAACTATTATTTCCATATTATTAGATGATAAGATCATCACGAGAGGAACATTGCATAATGGTTTGTTTATGCTATACACTGCTCTATATATCATGAATATAAGTGTGTCCAAGAGGAAAAGAGATGAGGTGAACAATGCATACTTGTGGCATTGTAGGCTAGGTCATATCCATGAGGGAATGATTCAAAAGTTGTTAAAGGATGGATATCTAAATCCATTCAACTATGAGTTATATGCAACTTATGAGCTTTGTCTTCGTGAAAAACTGACCAACTTTCCATTTAGTGAAACTAGAGAAAGAGTCACTGAACTATTGAAACTTATTCATAGTGATGTATATGAACCTATGTCAACTCATGCCATTGGTGGTTACTCCTACTTAATTACCTTTACTGATGATTTCTTAAGGTATGGACATGTGTACTTGATGATGTACAAGTCTGAGGCCTTTGAGAAATTCAAAGAGTATAAGAATGAAGTGGAGAACCAGACTGAAAAGAGTATCAAGACTCTTTGATCAAATCGTGGTGAGAACTTGAGTACAGAGTTCACCCGGTTTCTCAAGGACAATAGGATTCTATCCTAATGGATGCCTCCTTATACACCTCAGCCCAAAGGTCTAAATGGAGGAATGGTACATTGTTAAACATGGTGTGGTCCATGATGAGTTTTGCCGACCTACCAATCTCATTCTAGGGATACGCCCTAGAGACCACAGCTTATCTTCTGAATAGAGTTCTAACTAAGTCGGTAGTGTCTACATCATATGAGATATGGAAAGGAAAGAAGCCCGATCTAAAGTTGTTAAGATTTGGGACTACCCTGCTCACGTTAAAATACACAACCTTGATATGTTTGAATCCAGGATGGAGCAGTGCAAGTTCATGGGATACCCAAAAGAATAGTATTATTTCTATCACATCGAGGACCAAAATGTCTTTGTAGCTAAGAGAGTAGTGTTCCTTGAGAAGGAACACATTCTTGGTGGAGATAGTAAGAGTGTGATAGAATTGAGCGAGGTTGGAGAACCTAGCTCAAGCACCACTCCACATCCCAAGTCTGTTCAGGTACCTAGTACACAAGTTCCAACTTTGCGTAGGTCCGATAGAGTATCTCATCCTCTTAAGAGATATGTATGATATATTAGAGGAGAGGATGTAAGGATATTGATTCTCAAACCTACGAGGAGGCTATTATGATTATAGACTTTGGGAAGTGGCAAGAAGCCATGAATTTTGAGATGGATTTCATGTACTCCAACAAGGTTTGGAACCTAATTAATGTACCCAAGGGTATTGGACCCATTGGTTGCAAGTGGATCTTCAAGAAGAAGATCGGAGTAGATGTAAGGTAGAGACCTATAAAGCAAGGCTAGTAGCTAAGGGGTATAATACTAAAATCCATCCGAATTCTATTAGCTATTGCGGTACACTATGATTATAAGATCTAGCAGATGGATGTGAAAAACCTATTTCTCAATGAAAACCTCGAGGAGAAGGTATATATAATACAGTCTAAGGGATTAGTGTCCAAGGACAGCCCAGATAATGTTTGTAGATTACTTAGGTCCATTTACGGACTGAAATAAGCTTCTTGAAGTTGGAACATAAGATTTGATGAGGCGATCAGATCTTATGACTTCGTTAAGAATGAAGATGAGCCTTGTGTATAAAAGAAGGTAAGTGGGAGCACTATCACCCTCTTGGTGTTATATGTGGATGACATCTTGATCATTGGGATTGATGTAGGAATACTCTTCATAATAAAGGCTTGGTTATCTAGGCACTTCTACTTGAAGGACTTTAGGGAAGTATTCTATATCTTGAGGATTCAAATCTATAGAGATAAATCCAAGAGGATGCTTGGCTTATCTCAGTCCAAGTACATAGACACTATTATCAAAAGGTTTGGTATAAAAAATTTCAAGAGATGTCTCATAACGACGTGATATGGGATATCGCTTTCTAGGAGTATCTCCAAAGACAATATGGTCAAACATGAATAGGATGCCCTATGCCTTAACAATATGGTCTATCATGTATGTCATGCTATGTACTAGGTCTGATATAGCGATGCTCTGAATGTCACGAGTAGGTATCAGGAGGATCCAAGCTTGGAGCACTAAAAAGTAGTAAAGTGAATCCTTAAGTTCTTGAGAAAGACTAAGGATCTTTTACTGGTATATGGAGGTAGTAGTCTTAGGCTTGAGGGCTACATGGACTCGTGTTTCCAGTCCGATATCGATGAAAGTAAGTCAAATTTAGAGTATATATTCACTATGAATGGAGGAGTAGTATGTTTGAAGAGTAAGCAAGATACTACTATTGACTCGACTATAGGGGATCAGCCTCCTTGGAACTCTATAGGGGTTCCTCCCTCCAAGTTGCTGCTCAAAGGTTGCAGAAAAGATTCATCTATTGCTTATCAAAAGAGGAAAAATATATGGCTATTTATAGGATTTCTAAACCCTAACTCCTAATAGGACTCTTACTTAAGACTCCTACTTCTAACCAACTCCTAATAAGACTTCTACTCAAGACTCCTATTCCTTTACAACTCCTAATTCTTCTCTAAGAAACAACCTCCTAACCCTAGCCGGCCTCTTCACTTCTTTAATAGGGGTCAGCTTAGGTAGGTTTTACATGAATGTCCCACTCAAGTTGTAACATCCCTCATTTCTGAATTTTCGTATAAGTTTCTAGTTGTAATATAAGTATCTATTTTAAATTTGATAAAAGAGCCAAAGTATGAATTTGAGAACTTATTCATAAGATTTGGAGGATTTGTTCAAAAAAAAAATCTGAGGACCTATATGTAAACCCTGAGGACCTAATCGTAAATATAAGCATACAAGGACTAAACTGTAAAATGCATAAAATTACAAATCCCAACATTTAAGCCTCTCTGCCTTCGTTCTTAAGGAACCAGAGAAGGCAGCTACGTGGATGAACAGAGAAAGAAAGAAAGAAGAAGAGGAAAAAAAAGGGGGAAGAAGAAGAAGAAAAAATTGGGGCTTTGAGGGTTCTTACTCAAATCTTCTCAATTGGGGTCATAATTCTCAAAGGTAAGTGTTTTAACCCCATCCTACAGAAGTATTAGTCTATGTTCCTATATTGATTCTGAATGATTTATGCTTAGAACCTGATATTTCTCTCTTTGGACATAAAATCAAGGATCTGAATTTTTTTTGGTAAACTGACCCCTATACACTTTTTCAGCTATAATTTTTAGTACCAAATGTGGATTTAGGTAGAACTTAGTTCGTTTAAAATTAGTCTCTTATATATTTCTTTTGACACTAATTTTGTGGATTTTGGACACCGAATACTTACCCAAACGTCTGTTTCAAAGGAGCCTATAGATGTTGTAGAACAGGGATCAAAATTTCTGACCTTTCGATACTAAAATATCTATAAGTCTCTATTGGAAATTCTGATTTGTACCAAATTGACTTCATTAGAAAATAGACTTGTAGACCTTTCTTTTGACATATTGATTGAAAAATTTGGAATTCAAATGCCTACCCTATTATCTGTTGAATCCGACCCTATGAATTCTGCAAAACAGTGATTTTGTTTTTGACCTTGTGTTACCAAATCAAAGGTAACTCCTTGTTGGAAACCATGATTCGTACGTAACTTATTTCAACAGAAGATAGATTGATATATCTTTCAACAGAAGCTTTCCTAAGGGTATTGGAGTATAATTGATAATCTGAAGTATTTGTTCAATGTGCCTCTTGAATTCTGTCAGAAATCGAGCTTTGGTCGATTTCGCGTATTCAGTTTCATTTGTTTGGAAATAGATTCCATTCAGTCCCCTTCACTCAATTGAGGCTTATGTTGGTGCTTGAATTCTGGTTTGATCTAGTTTGTAAATTATTTACATTCTTGAAACATTTTATGTAACTTTTAAGCTATATCGTATTGACACATATAGGCACATGTATATCCCATTGTTCCGTATTTGCTTTCGATATGTACCTATTCTAGTTTCATTCCTTTGGATATTGAATTCATCTAACCTTCTTATTTGAATTGAGCTATATATGATTGCTTGGAATCCGTTTATACTTTTGCTTTCATTTCATTCCAATCTGAATACATTTGTGAGAGATTGTTGCTTGCATCGTATTGACTCATTAAGGCACATGTACATTTTGTTGTTCCGCGTGTGCTTCCGATATATGCTATTTATTGTTCATACTGCCTTTTGTACTCTGGTGTTGTGGGATAATGTGAACCTTTGTCAGAAATGGTAAAGGGAGTAATGCATAGAGCCTGCGATGCTATGGCGGCCCCCTCTGACTTCACCAAGACGTGGGTGGATGGAGCTCCCAGACGTGGGAGACTTCTGTCTGGTGGTCATTCAGAAATGGATGAATCACATTCTGTCTGTGGTCCCACTACACCTTCTGTATGTTTGATATGATATCCAGAGCTTTGGTTATGTGTTTCTGTACATACTTTGGATAAGAATGATATGAATGCAACGTCAAAGATGACGTTTGAGCCTCTATTTGGTATTTGTTATTGATATGCTCTGAAATGTTCCATACGCCATTGATATGCTCTAGAACATTTCATACGCCACTGATAAGCTCCGAAACATTTCATTTGTTATTTATATGCTCCGAAATGTTTCATTCATTGTTGATATGCTTCGAAATGTTCCATACGCCGTTGATATGCTCCGGAAAATTTCATATGCCATTGATAAGCTCAGATATGTTTCATTTGTTATTGATATGCTCCAAAATGTTCCACACACCGTTGATATACTCTGAAACATTTCATACGCCACTGATAGGCTCCGAAACATTTCATTTGTTATTTATATGCTCCGAAATGTTTCATTCATTGTTGATATGCTTCGAAATGTTCCATACGCCGTTGATATGCTCCGGAACATTTCATACACCATTGATAAGTTCCAAAATGTTTCATTTGTTATTAATATGCTCCGAAATATTTCATTCGTTGTTGATATGCTCCAATTACTCTTTGCTCCATCTGTTATGAACCAAATATGTTTGATTGAAATGACAATTGTGATTCTGCACCTAATGATATTACGTCTATGAATTCTTATATTCTGCCTTGCATTTTGAAACTTTATCTCTTTGGAAATTGTCCTCTTTTGACATGGATATGTTAGTCACTTGCTGAGATTTATATGCTCACTCGTTGTTGTATAAATTTTTCAGGATAGCGTGTCGCTTGCTTAAATGTTAAGATTGGGCTGAGGTAGTGGAAAGCTAAAAGATTTTGGGTAGATCTTTATTAGTATATATGTTTTTGTTGTATAAGCACACGCTGCATCTAATGAAATGTTGACGATGAATCGAAACTTGTGGATTTTGTATAAGTTTAAAGGACCTCTCATGTTTAAGATTCTGGAATGTTAAGTTTAATTCGTGTAACGATACGAACTTATGGTAAACATTGGTTTTATGATTGTACAAACTCCCACACTTGTGAATTTATATTGTGGTTATTATTTTGGTGAGCTGGGTTCAGATTTTATGAATCATCGAGCGATGTGTTGTATGTTTATGAACTGCATAGGATTTATAAATTTTTATATTATAGAGTTGAAATTTTGATCTGAATGTTTTCTTAGTGACCTCAAATGTTAGTTTGGATCCTGGATTGATTTGTTGAAATTATTTTAATATTATCGATATTTTGAGGGGCGTGACAGAGGTGGTATCAGAGCATAGTTTGAGGATCACTGAAATATTTTGATATGTTGACGTGCAAAATATATTGAGGTCTAATGAACTATAGTGATTAGTGAAAATTTTCTTTGATGCATTTTAGGAATCTAGGATGACGAGGACATTTAGTCCTCCTAATTCATCTGGTTTTGATTAATTAAGTGAGATGAAAGGGGGATATTGAATCAGAGTGGCGCAGTAGAAGCATGGTGCACCTAATCTATTGGTGGCCGAAAAAATGGATGATGCGAATAAATAAGATATTTGATGTTCAAAATTGTTCCGATGATCAAAAGATTTCTTTTGCTACCTTATATTGGAAGTAGAGGCTGATTATTAATGGCAACAATGAAAAGAATTTTTGGAGATCAGTGGCAAGAATGATAAGGACAAGTTTACCAATAAAAATATAATTAGAAATGAATCAGAAAGTAATAACAAGAGGGTCAAGACATTTGGATTTGAAATGGGAAGTCACAACAAAAGACTCAATCATGTGTGAATTGCAAGTTAAATTATGAAACAAGTTTGTGTTTTCGGGTGACTAGAGCCTAATTTGCTTGTGAAAAATTGGATCATAAAATAAAAGACTGCCCTTTGAACAATAAGAAAGAGTCACTGCCTCTTAAACCATCAGCCCATATCAGAGTGTGTGCTATCACTGAATATGATTCTAAAACTTCTGAATTCGTGATCGAAAGTATTATTCATGTTTATGAAAGAATGCAAATATTTGTTTGACCATGGGTCCTATCTACGATTTGATTCGTAATATTTTGCTTGTCACTTGGGCATTCAACCTAGACCACTACATTATGTGGTATATGTAAAATACAATCATTGGAGATTCTTTGATAACGAACTTGAATCTGGTCCTCTTGTCTGATTTTATTGGAGAACTTGAACTTTTTGCTAATTTAGTTCTCCTAAAGATTTGGAGTTTGATATTATACTTGACATGGATTGGTTATCTTCTCATCACGCTAGTATTGATTGTGACAAAAAAAAATAATTACTTTCTGCATACCAGATCAGCCTATATTTTACTTTGAGGGCATTAGGCATGATTTGCCTCCTTGCTTGATATCAGCACTTCAAGCTTATCGCCTTATGCAGAAGGGTTGTTTCTGTTATATGGTGTGTGTAAAAGAGCATTAAAATCAGGAAACCCATCTAGATGAAATTTTAGTGGTCAAAGAGTTCCCTGATGTATTCCCAGATGACTTGCCCGGTTTACCTCTAGATAGAGAGGGTGAATTTGCTATTGATCTGGTCCCCAGTACAACCCCAATATCGAAGCCTCCCTACAGAATGGCACCACTCGAGCTAGAGGAATTAAAGAAGCAACTACAAGAATTATTAGATAAGGGTTTCATACGACCCAGCGTATCTCCATGGGGTGCTCCGGTACTATTAGTGAAGAAGAAGGATGGAACATTGAGGCTTTGTATTGATTATAGATAGTTGAATCAGGTGACCATAAAAAACAAGTATCCCATACCCATAATTGATGATTTGTTTAATCAACTGCAGGGTGCACAAGTATTCTCTAAGATTGCCCTGAGGTCAGGTTACTATCACTTGAAGATCAAGGAGGAGGATATTCTAAAAACAGCTTTCAGAACTCGATATGGTCACTATGAATTCTTGGTGATGCCTTTTGGTTTGACTAATGCCCCTGTAGCTTTTATAGAACTAATGAATATGATATTTCAACCGCTCTTGGATGGCTATGTAATTGTATTTATTGACGACATATTGGTGTATTCAATGAGTAATCAGGAGCATGAGGAATACTTGAGAAATGTATTGTCCATACTAAGAGAAACGAAGTTGTATGCAAAGTTCAGCAAATGTGAATTTTGGTTAAATGAAGTTGCTTTCTTAGGCCATGTGATTTCAGGGAAGGTTATATCTATTGATCCAAAGAAAATAGAAGCTGTAGTTGAATGGGAAGTACCAACAAATGTAACGGAAGTTAGAAGCTTCTTGGGCATGGCAGGTTATTACAGGAGATTTGTGGAGGGATTTTCTCGAATTGCTCAACCTCTCACCAAACTCACTAAGAAGAATATGAAATTTGTATGGGGTGATGATTGTGAGCAAAGTTTTCAAGAGTTAAAAAGAAGATTGACTAGTGCCCCTATTCTCACTATTCCAAGTGGCAGTGATGAGTTTGTAGTTTATATTGATGCTTCGAGAAAGGGCCTAGGATGTGTTTTGATGCAGGAAGGGAGAGTAATTGCGTATGCTTCTAGGCAACTTAAAGGTTATGAATTGAATTATCCAACTCATGATTTGGAATTGGTAGCAATTATTTTTGCTCTAAAGATTTGGAGACATTATTTGTATGGTCGACAGTTTGAAATCTTTACTGATCACAAGAGTTTAAAATATATTTTCACTCAAAAAGAGTTAAACATGAGGCAGCGAAGATGGATAGAACTTTTGAAGGATTATGATTGTGCCATCCGTTATCGCTCGGGCAAAGCCAATGTTGTAGCTGATGCACTTAGTAGGAAATCTACAAGTTTTATGGCTAGTCTGGTCGTGAAGCAATGGAAGTTATTAGAAGAAAATTTTGATTTGAAAGCTTTGAGGAAAGAGCAAGACTCGACAATATTGATGGCCTCCATTCAAGTGCAATATAATCTTATTCAACAAATTAAGGAAGGACAATTACGAGATCCACATTTAATCTACTTGAGGAATGAAGTAGAAAAGGAATTGAAGCCAAAATGCACAAAATTACAAATCCCACCATTTAAGCCTCTCTGCCTTCGTTCTTAAGGAACCAGAGAAGGCAGCTACGTGGATGAACAGAGAAAGAAAGAAAGAAGAAGAGGAAAAAAAAGGGGGAAGAAGAAGAAGAAAAAATTGGGGCTTTGAGGGTTCTTACTCAAATCTTCTCAATTGGGGTCATAATTCTCAAAGGTAAGTATTCTAATCCCATCCTACAGAAGTATTAGTCTCTGTTCCTATATTGATTCTAAATGATTTATGCTTAGAACCTGATATTTCTCTCTTTGGACATAAAATCAAGGATCTAAAATTTTTTCGGTAAACTGACCCCTATACACTGTTTCAGCTATAATTTTTAGTATCAAATGTGGATTTAGGCAGACCTTGCTCGCTTAAAATTAGACTCTTATATCTTTCTTTTGACACTGATTTTGTGGATTTTGGACAACGAATACTTAACCAAACGTCTGTTTCAAAGGAGCCTATAGATGCTGCAGAATAGGGATTAAAATTTCTGACCTTTCGATACTAAAATATCTATAAGTCTCTGTTGGAAATTCAGAGATGTACCAAACTGACTTCGTTCGAACCTAGACTTATAGACCTTTCTTTTGACATATTGATTGAAAAATTTAGAATTAAAATGCCTACCCTATTATCTGTTGAATCCGACCCTATGAATTCTGCAAAACAGTGATTTTGTTTTTGACCTTCTGTTACCAAATCAAAGGTAACTCCTTGTTGGAAATCATGATTCGTACGAAACTTATTTCAATAGAAAATAGATTGATATATCTTTCAACAGTAGCTTTCCTAAGGGTATTGGAGCATAAGTGATAATCTGAAGTATTTGTTCAATGTGCCTCTTGAATTCTGTCAGAAATCGAGCTTTGGTCGATTTCGCGTATTCTGTTTCATTTGTTTGGAAATAGATTTCATTCAGTCCCCTTCACTCAATTGAGGCTTATGTTGGTGCTTGAATTCTGGTTTGATCTTGTCTGTAAATTATTTACATTCTTGAAACATTTTGTGTAACTTTTAAGCTATATCGCATTGACACATATAGGCACATGTATATCCCATTGTTCCACATTTGCTTTCGATATGTGCCTATTCTAGTTTCATTCCTTTAGATATTGAATTCATCTAACCTTCTTATTTGAATTGAGCTATATATGATTGCTTGGAATCCGTTTATACTTTTGCATTCATTTCATTCCAATCTGAATACATTTGTGAGAGATTGTTGTTTGCATCGTATTGACTCTTAAATGCACATGTACATTTTGTTGTTCCGCGTGTGCTTCCGATATATACTATTTATTGTTCATACTGCCTTTTTTACTCTGGTGTTGTGGGATAATGTGAACCTTTGTCAGAAATGGTAAAGGGAGTTATGCATAGAGCCTGCGATGCTCTGCCGGCCCCCTCTGACTTCACCTAAACGTGGGTGGATGGAGCTCCCAGACGTGGGAGACTTCTGTTTGGTGGTCATTCAGAAATGGATGAATCAAATTTTGTCTGTGGTCCCACTACTCCTTCTGTATGTTTGATATGATATCCAGAGCTTTGGTTATGTGTTTCTGTATATGTTTTGGATAAGAATGATATGAATGCAACGTCAAAGACGACGTTTGAGCCTATGTTTGGTATTTGTTATTGATATGCTCCGAAATGTTCCATACGCCGTTGATATGCTCTGGAACATTTCATACGCCACTGATAAGCTCTGAAACATTTCATCTGTTATTTATATGCTCCGAAATGTTTCATTCATTGTTTATATGCTTCAAAATGTTCCATACGCCGTTGATATGCTCCGGAACATTTCATATGCCATTGATAAGCTCTGATATGTTTCATTTGCTATTGATATGCTCCGAAATGTTCCATACACCATTGATATGCTCCGGAACATTTCATACGCCACTGATAGGCTCCGAAACATTTCATTTGTTATTTATATGCTCCAAAATGTTTCATTCATTGTTGATATGCTTCGAAATGTTCCATACGCCGTTGATATGCTCCGGAACATTTCATACGCCATTGATAAGTTCCGAAATGTTTCTTTTGTTATTGATATACTCCGAAACGTTTCATTCGTTGTTGATATGCTCCATCTGTTATGAACCAAATATGTTTGATTGAAATGACAATTGTGATTCTGCACCTAATGATATTACGTCTATGAATTCTTATATTCTGCCTTGCATTTTGAAACTTTATCTCTTTGGAAATTATCCTCTTTTGACATGGATATGTTAATCACTTGCTGAGCTTTATATGCTCACCCCGTTGTTGTATAAATTTTTCAGGATAGCGTGTCGCTTGCTTAAATGTTAAGATTGGGTTGAGGCAGTGGAAAGCTAAAAGATTTTGGGCAGATTTTTATTAGTATATATGTTTTTGTTGTATAAGCATACGCTGCATCTAATGAAATATTGACAATGAATCTAAACTTATGGATTTTGTATAAGTTTAAAGGATCTCTCATGTTTAAGATTCTGGAATGTTAAGTTTAATTCATGTAACGATACAAACTTATGGTAAACGTTGGTTTTATGATTGTACAAACTCCCACACTTGTGAATTTATGTTATGGTTATTATTTTGGTGAGTTGGGTTCAAATTTTATGAATCATCGAGCGACGTGTTGTATGTTTATGAACTACACAGGGTTTATAATTTTTTATATTATAGAGGTGAAATTTTGATCTGAATGTTTTCTTAGTGACCTCAAATGTTAGTTTGGATCCTGGATTGATTTGTTGAAATTATTTTAATATTATCGATATTTTGAGGGGCGTGACACAAGTAGGACTCTCCTAGCTAGAGTCCTAACAGACCCGCCCTCTTTAAATCAGCCTTATCCTCGAGGCTGACGATTCATGAATTTTTAGAATTTGATCTTCAAGTCGTCATAGTTCTCCCAAGTGGCATCTTTTGTTGGTAGGTTCACTCACTGTATTAGGACTTTAGTAGTGGGTCATCGTCGTCGAATCATGATCCGTCGATCAATAATGGTACTTGGCTGGGTCTGGAGTTCTCCTTGGATAGTTATATTTGGCGGGTGGCTTTGGGCTGTCTCCAAGCACCTATTTACAACTTCTGTCTGGCCGTCGATTTGTGGGTGATATGCCATACTCCTTTTCAATTTAGTACCCTATATATAGAATAACTGTGTCCAAAATCTACTCGTGAAGATACAAGTAGAATTTATCATAAGCACAATGCATCTCTTATAGTGTAATTTTTTTTAGTCCCAATTGTAATGAGCCACGAAGCTTGGTGCTTCCTCCAAATTTTTTATAATCTTACTAGTCTCTGAATTTTCCTGCCATTCCATCTTAATATCCTCAAGGAAGTTGCTGGTCGGAAGTGAAACGACGGAAACTTCAGCTTGCTCGGGTAGTTGCGAAAGCGCATCTGCAAGAATATTCTCTTTCCCCTTTTTGTAAGTTATTTCATAATCAAATCCAAGAAGTTTTGTTACCCATTTTTGCTGCTCAGGGGATGATATCTTTCGCTCTAAAAAGTACTTGAGGCTTTTATTGTCGGTTTTAATTTGAAATCGTCGACCAATCAAGTAAGGTCTCCACCTCGTTGCTACGCGCATAATGGCGAGCATCTCCTTATCATATATTGACTTATTTTGATGGGAGGGAGATAATGTAACACCCCTCATTTCCGAATGTTCGTATAAATTTTTGGTGATAATGTAAGCATCTATTTTAATTGACAAAAGAAATAGAGTATGAATCAGAGGTAACTTATTTTTAAGATTTGGGAGATCTGTTCAAAAAAAAAAAGAAAAAAGAAAGAATCTGAGGACCTATATGTAAACCCTAAGGACCTAATCGTGAATATGATAAAAAACAAGGACTAAATTGCAAAATGCACCAAATGACAAATTCCACCGCTTAAGCTTTCTCTGCCTTCGTTGTTAAGGAAGCAGAGGAGGCAGCTCGTGGGTGATCAGGGAAAGAAAGAAAGAAAGAAGAAGAAGAAGAAGAAGAAGAAGAAGAAGAGAAAGAAAATTGGGGCTTTTAGGGTTCTTGCTTTAATCTTGTCATTTCGGGTCAAAATTTCCAAAGGCAAGTGTTCTAACCCCATCCTACAGAAGTATTAGACTCTGTTTTTATGTTGATTCAAAATAAATTGGAAGATTTCTATTTAGAAACTGATATGTCTCTCTTTGGACTTAAAACCATGGATTCTGAAATATTTTCGGTATACTGACCCCTATACACTGTTTCGGCTATAAGTTTTAGCACAAAATGTGAATTCAGGCAGGAACTATTTTTTTTGTAATTAGACTCTTATGTCTTTCTTTTGACACCAATTTTGTAGAATTTGGACACCGAATACTTACCCAAACATTTTTTTCAAATGAGACTATAGATGCTGTAAAACAGACTTCAAGATTTCTGAGCTATCGATACTAAATTACCTATAACTCCCTGTTGAAAATTCTGATTTGTACCAAACTGTTTTTATTTGAAACTAGACTTGAAAATCTTTCTTTTAACATATGGTTTGAAAATTTTGGAATTCAATTGCCTATCCTATTATCTGTTGAATCTGATCCTATAAATTCTGCAAAACAGTGATTGTGATTTTGACCTTGTGTTACCAAATCAGAGGTAACTCTGTGTTGGGAGCCCTGTTTCATATGAAATCTGTTCCATCCGAATATAGATTGATATATGGTTTGACCATAGTCTTCTTATGGGTATTGGAGCATAATTGTTATTCTGAAATATTTGTTTGATGTGCCACTGGAATTCTGTCCGAAATCGAGCTTTGGTCGATTTCGCGTATTCTGTTCCATTTCCTTTGGATACTTGAATTCGTCTAATCTTCTTATTAGAATTGAGCTGATTATGATTGCTTGGAATCCCTGTACACTCTTGCTTTCATTTCTTTCCTAAAACGAATACTTTTGTGAGAGATTTGTTCCTTGCATCACATTGCTTTTGAAAAGGCACATGTACGTTTGGTTGTTCCGCGTGTGCTTCCGTTATATGCTACTTATTGTTGAAACTGCCTTCTTGTACTCTGGTGTGTGGGATTGTCTGGACCTTTGCCAGAAATGGTAAAGGGTATGCGCTGATTTGCCCGCTTTGTGGGGTCCCGCTTTGTGGGATATTCTGGTATGCGCTTATTTGCCCGCTTTGTGGGGTCCCGCTTTGTGGGATATTGCTTAGAGCCTGCGATGCTCTGCCGGCCCCCTTTGACTTCACCTAGACGTGGGTGGATGGAGCTCGCAGACGTGGGAGACTTTTGTCAGGTGGTCATTCAGAAATGGATGAATCACATTCTGACTGAGATCCCACTACACCCTCTATATGTTTGATATGACATCCAGAGTTTTGGTGAGTTATTTCTGTTCGTGCTCTGGATAGTTATGATATGATTGCAACGTCAAGGACGACGTTTGAGCTTCTGTATGACATATGAGTTTGATATGCTCTGAAATGCTTCATTCACTGTTGATTTTGCTTCGTAATGTTCCATATGTCGTTGATGTGATTTGGAACATTTTAAATGCCATTGTTAAGCTCCGATATGTTTCCTTTGTTTCTGATATGCTCCAATTACTCTATGCCCCATCTGTCAGGAACCAAATATGTATGATTAAAAAGGACAATTATGATTCTGCTCCTAATGATATTATGTATACGAAATCGTATATTCTGCTTTGTGTTTGAAAACTGCATCTCTTTGGAAATTGTACTATTTTGATATGGATATGTTAGTCACTTGCTGAGCTCTTTATGCTCACCCCATTTGTTGATAAATTTTTCAGGATAGCGTATCGCTTGCTTAAATGTTAAGAATGGGCTGAGGCAGTGGAAAGTTTAGAAGACGTTGGCCAGAACTTTTGTTAGCATATATGTAGTTGTGTATAAGCTACCTTGCATCTAATGAAATGTGACTATGAATCTAAACCTGTGGATTTTGTGTAAGTTAAAGGATCCCTCATGTATAGGGTTTGGAATGTTAAATTAAATTCGTGTAATGATATGAACTTATGGTAAATCGATGATTGTGGTGACTGCATAGATTTCCCCACTTGTGGATTTATATTGTGGTTTTTATTTTGATGAGTTGAGTTCAGATTGTATAAATTATCGAGTGATGTGTGCTATGTTTATGAATTGCACAGGGTTATGAATTGGTAGATTATAGAAGTGAAATTTTTGATCTGAATGTTTTCTTAGTGACCTCAAATGTGTGTTTGGATCCTGGGTTAGTTGTGACAAAAAAATTTTTTTTAAATATCATGGATATTTTTAGGGGTGTGATAGATAATATCTTACTAGTGTATGTGAGTAGTCGACCATCTTGCATGAGAATGACTCCAGATGCATCAACCTCAATAATGAAGGGTCGGTTGAAATCTGGTAGTGTTAGCACCGGCGTCATCGTCATGGCTGCCTTAAGTTTGTCGAAGGAAGCAGAGGCTCTATCCAACCATTGGAAGACATCTTTTTCCAGTAAGGAAGTAAGTGGTGCATTGATCTTTCCATAGTTTTTCATGAACTTGTGGTAGTAGCCTATTAAACCCAGAAAGTCATGTAGCAATTTTATGTTTCTCGGGGTCGGCCAGTTTTGCATTGCTCCAATTTTGAAGGGATCCACTGCCACACCTTCCTCTGATATGAGATACCCAAGATATTCCACCTTCTGTTGAAGAAAACAAAAATTCGTAGTGGTTGTTATGTGTTCAAAAGGTGGTTTTCGGTATGTCTTCTTCGCACGCTCGTATTTGATGATACCCGGATCAAAAGTCTAGCTTTGTGAAGATTTGTGCTCCCTTTCATCTAGCAATTCATCTACTATTGAAATAAGGTATTTATCCTTCATGGTTATGCCATTGAGAGCTCGGTAATCAACACATATTCGCCTTGTTCCATCCTTCTTACATACAAGTAGCACCGGTGAAGAGTAGAGATTGCAACTTGGCCGAATAACTCCTATTTCGAGCATTTCTTTTACAATCCTTTCTATTTCATCCTTCTGGAGATGTGGATACTGATATGGCTGAGCATTTGCTGAAGATTTGCTTGGAAGAATCGTAATACAATGATCATGCCGACGGGTAAGAGGTAGGTTGCGTGGTTCGTCAAATATATTTGAAAATTCAACTAGCAAAGGAAGTAGATTTGGATCTTCAAATTCTGTTGGCTCTCTCTTAGTTTTCTACTCAAGTTATACCAAAAAGTCGCTGCATGCTTTATGCAAAACCTTCTCCATTTGTTGTGTGTAAATCGTTGTTATGTCACCCCCACGTTTCCCATGCAATGTCACCTGTTTCTCCTTACTGTAAAATTTCATAATTAGTTTCATAAAATTTCAGGAAATATCACCTAATGTCATCAACCATTTAATTTTGAGCATGGCCTCATGATTGTTAAGAGGGAGAAGGAAGAAATCTGCAATTATCTCTTGGTCCTACAGCAATAGTTTCTCATGCGGGCGCCTATGATCACAATTCAAAATCCGTCCGTCGATGACCTTAACATCAAACCTGCAGCGATTCTCGATAGGTAATGCTATCCGAACAGCAAGTCTACTATTTAGGAAGTTAGTAGTACTACCCATGTCGATGAGAACAGTGATCGATTATTGTTTGAGAAGGCCTCCAACTTTCATCGTTTGCGGGTTTGAGTAGCCGGCTAGTGCATGTACTGTAACATCAGTTTGTTGTGGCTCTTCTTCTGTATCTTCTTTGTGTTCTCTTCTAAATGTTCAATGACCTCTTCTTCTATTGGTTCAATCATAAGAAGTCTCCCTTTCATCGTTTGCGGGTTTGAGTAGCCAGCTAGTGTGTGTACTGTAACGTCGATCGGTTGTGGCTCTTCTTCCGCATCTTCTTCATTATGTTTAAGGCTCTCTTTTAAATGCTCAATGACCTCTTCTTCTACTGGTTCAATCAAAAGAAGTCTCTCTTTTCTACAGCAATGCTTGTAACTCCAAGGCTCGTCGCAATGCCAACATAACCGCTTCGCAGATTGCTCCCAAAGCTCTTCTCTTGTCAACTTCTTTGGTACAGGGACTCGATTGACAGTAGGGGGGGCTAAGGGCTTCAGTATTTCTGGTTGAGGAGCAACTCTAGTCCTCCAAGCTTCATGATTCAATCGCTCCTCTTGATGTCGTGCGAAAGAGATGGCTGCCATAAGCGTGTATGGTTGTCGCACTTTAACTTCTCCCCGGATATCTGGTTTCAAGCCCTCAATGAAGGTCCTCAATAGCTGTTTTTGAGACCAATCATAAGTTTGATTAGATAACCTTTCAAACCTGGTTTGGTACTCCTGAATGGTGGAGGTTTGTTGGATCTTTGCTAATTGTCCGTCAATATTCTCGTAATCGGTTGGTCTGAAGCGGATCAGCAATCCTTCTTTGAATTGTCGCCATGAAAGGACTCCATAAGTGTATTCAAACCAGTCAAACCACTGTATGGCATCCCCTTCAAGATTTATAGCTACAATTTTCACCATAGATGCGTCCGCGGTTTTGTGGTACCAAAATTATCGCTCCGCATGCGAAATCTAACCAATCGGGTCTCCTTCTTCCCGTCTAGGGAAGTCCACCCTTATGCGTGGATAGTTGAGATCGATCATAGAACCTCCCCTCTTTTGGAAGTCATATCTTCGGGCTTGGTGCGATTGGGCAGAGCTCTCTCCATGATGTGATTTCTTCGGGCTTAGTGGTCGTCCCAATCTGAGTTCAGTAAAGAGTGTCCGAATCGTATCCTCCATTCGTGCCTCAAAGGCTTCGAATTTAGCATTGATTGCCTCCTCAGATGCTATAGTATATGCCTCCAAATCTGTGATGTTATGATCTCTCTTTTGTTATCAGGTTAAAGGCGTGTATAGGTTGAGAGAGGTGATGGTCGAAAGGGTTGGTGGATTGGTAGATGTAGGCTGCGGTTTAGGCTTGTTTTGTGGCTGTTTTGGGTGCAGTTTGAGGGTGTGGTTTAGTAGAGTTGTGGATGAAAGTTTTGGATTTGTGGTAGATGGTAGCAAAGGTTTGATAGAAATAAGTGGAAATTACACCAAGTATGTGCTGTCTTGTAAGAGTAGAATTATCGTCGTAGAAACAATGGTTTCTCGACGTAATTTCCACCAAAAACTTGAGAGAATTGAGGAGGGAATTGATAGCAAAATCACAGTTTATATGACAGCATAGATATCTAATTTAATCAAGAAAATTTCGGCAATATAACAGCAAGGAAATTGGTGCAAGTTGCGATTGCAGAATTCTCGTCGAAAAATTTCAGCGGTTTACGACGAAAATTTACAACAATACAAAATCATTTTTAGAGATGAATTCCTTAATAAATAAATCTTAGATGAAAGCCAAGATGATATATGAAGTATATATTTCATTCAAAAAAATTACAAATAGATGGGTTAAGGCAACAATATGCGGCTGAAATTTTCTGTAGCATAGATTTTTAAGTATAGCAGATTGGACGTAAAAAATCAGTGGTTTATATAGAGAATATTTTGATGAAACCAAAGGGAAATCTACTGTTAGAAAGTGTCAAAGCTATTATAAAAATTTCGTAGAGATTTGGATAGAAACAACATAGTATCAAGATCAAACAAACAGTGCTATACGGCTGAAATTTTACAGTGCAGATTTTCAAGTATAGCATATTAGACATAAAATATCAATAGTTTATATTGAGAATTTTTTTGACAAAACCAAAGGAAATCTTCTGTTAGGAAATGTCAAAGATGTCATAAAAATTTCGTAGAGATTTGGATAGAAAAAACACAGTAGTAAGATCAAACAGACGGTGCTATACGGTTGGAATTCTGCAATGTATCTTTCGTTGTAGAGATGAAAACTTTATGACGAAAAGTTTATGCAGCAATATAGGAATAATTTTTTTTTGGATTTTTAAATAAGGATAACTAAATTGCAGTAGCAGTAAGGTAGAAAACCAGAACCTGTTGCAATTCACGGGGAGATCAAAGGATGATTTGTGGTGGTGGAGATGACGGCGGAATTTGGCGACGATCTTTTAAGCAATTGTGGGAATTGCTTTGTGCGGTTGTGGAGGGTTGATGGATGGCTGTGGAAGGGCAGCGAGACACCAAGAACGTTGCTCTGATACCAGGTGTTAAAACCCTTGCAGATTCTAAACTTGGGGTTGATCTCTTTAGGGGATCGGCCTCCTTGGAACTCTATAGGGGTTCCTCCCTCCAAGTTGCTGCTCAAAGGCTACAGAAAAGATTCATCTATTGGTTATCAAAAGAGGAGGAATATATGGCTATATATAGGGTTTCTAAACTCTAACTCCTAATAGGACTCCTCCTTAAGACTCCTACTTCTAACCAACTCATAATAGGACTTCTACTCAAGACTCCTATTCCTTTACAACTCCTTATTCTTCTCTAAGAAACAACCTCCTAACCCTAGCCGGCCTCTTCACCTCTTTAATAGAGGTCGGCTTAGGTAGGTTTTACATGAATGTCCCTCTCAATTAGGACTCTCCTAGCTAGAGTCCTAACAGAACCCATGTCTCATAATAAGTCTAAGCACGTTCTGAGGAGGTTTCACCTAATCAAAGAGATCGTGGCTTGAGGAGATGTAGCAGTGGAAAGAGTTCCATCTAAAGATAACATTGCAAATCTACTAACAAAGCCATTGTCTCAAATTATATTTGAGAGTCATAAGAGTTTGATAGGGATTAGACACATGGGTGATTGGCTTTAGGTCAAGTGGGAGATTACTAGTCATAGGTGCCCTGCAAGCCAATCATGTGAGTGATAACATATGTGACATGACACACACTTTTTTTACTTATTATATTTTTTGGTATTTTATCACTTTATATTACTTCTTGCATGGATATATATATTATGATATCTATGGATTTGTGTAATGGGAATCAGATCATGATGAAATCACGATAATAAGACTGATTCGCCTTTAAACACAAACCCTAAATAATCCTGTTCATAGGTTACTTGAGAGGGACATCGAGACAACCGGATAGACTAGTATACTATATACCCATCCATATGATAGAGGTAGCTAGTCTCAAAGCTACTCGTATGGGGACACTAGGGATACAATGCAGGTGCTTATTGGAGAATGAGTTTACTGATTGATCCGCTCACGAAAAGCTGGATGGTTGATGATGCCTTATTGTTAGACTGATTCCATAGTCTCAATGGTATATTTGGTCCTTAGACTTAGACATCAAGGAAAATCCTATGTATTCTCACTCTCGATATTATAAGAGGAATATCCCATGTATTCTCACTCAAAAAAATCCTAGGCTAGGGTCATTCGAATTGAGAGAAAGAGTTCTATGGGAGAATCCGATTAGAGTGAGACTCGAGCAAAAACTATGTGGGTCTGACAAGACCATACCCGGTATATAGTCTCTAGGGTATTAGATGGATGAGGGACTATAGATACATGGTAAGTTAGGATAGATAGGTTCAATGGATTGGATTCCCTTATATCGTTTGGGGACTATGGTGTAGTGGTCTAGTACGTTTGTAGTCGATGAGTCAAATGAATTATTATGGAGGTAATAATTCATTGAGCTAGAAGGAGTTTTGATAGGTATGACTCATGGTCAACCCGATGTTAGGCCTAGAGTGTCATACACATATATATGTGTTGCAACAAGTAGAGGTTCGAATATGAGATATCCGCTAGAGCCCATATCTTATTGGATATCCAATAAGTCCCTGAATTATTGGATCTTATGGATGAGATTCAAAAAGAGCCAATAAGAGATTATTGGGTAGAGACCCACTAATCTAAGTATCATGGGTAGTTGGTGTTAGGATCGAGTCGGCACTAAGAGTGGGGGGTGAATTATTTTGAATCTCGGATTTTGAAGATGAAGTCAATTGTAATTTGTTTGATCTAATCTACATGTTGAGAAAAGTATAAAGGATTAACTATGATGATAGTAAGACTTAAAGCAGATATTGTGCTAGAGCCAAGATCGAGATCACGTTGGGAGTTCGAGAGTTCGTCGGAAGTCAAGATATTCGACGGAAGTTCTATGGGAACCAACCGAAAAGTCCAGAAGCTTGCTATAGAAGCTCGTCAAAACTCACCAAGAAGATCGTCGCAAAGTCCAGGAGCTTGCTGGGAGTCTGCCGGAGCATTGTCGAGAGTTCGTCGGATGTTCACCGAAAGTACGCCGGAAGCTAGCCGGATGAAGCGATTGATGCACCGAAACACGAATTGTAGTAATCATATCTTAATTATCATAATTAGAATGTATATTAAGTTAGGATCGGGAGGTAATCCCACTAACTGAATTAGGGGCCAACTGGGCCCTTAACAGGTCTTAATTGGGCCGAATGGAGTAGCCCATTCGGCCCCAAAATTCTTGGCCGGTGGTGGCACCGCCTAGGAGACTCGGTCTCCCAAGAATTTTGGGCAGTTGTACTGCCCTTGTCAAGCGGTGGCACTGCCGGCAGTTATTGCTACCAATGGTGGTACCGCCCCTATAAAGTGGTGGTATTGCCAGAGCTCGGTCTTCGAGCTCTGTCAGGCGGTAGTACTGCCTAGTAGCAGATGTCAGGTAGTAGTAATGGCGGTGGTACCGCCAGGACCCTGAAAATCTAGGATTAGACACTTTTAGGCTCTATTTTTGAAGCCATTGGAGCCTATAAAAACCCCACCCTTTCCTACATGAAAGGGCACGAAACCTATTAGCAAATCTTGAGTTCTTTGAGCCTTAAAGTATTGTAAAAAGTGCTAGAGTTCTCCTCCTTCTTTTCTAAGTGTTGAAATCATTCAAGAGAGGAGTAAAACTTATAAGGGGTGTCTCCTAAGAAAAGCTATAAAAGGGTGGTTGGCCTTCGCCTACTGAAGGAAGGCCTCTAGTGGATGTCGGTGACCTCGTCGGAGGAGGAAGCCGAAAGTGGATGTATGTCACGTTTGATCGAACCACTCTAAAACTCGGTTTGCATTTACTTTAAGCAACTTTCTTTTATAGCAAACTATAATATCCCTCACTTTTTAAATTTATTAATAAGGATTTATATGTAAATTGGAGGAACTATATGTAAATATAGAAATTTCAAGGACTAAACTGTTAAGTTGCAAAAAGAAAAAAATAAAGAAAACCAAAAATTTTGGTTTTATCCCAATGCCTCCCACGCTCTCTGTTTCTTTAGCGGTGGGGCGTGGGGAGAAGAAGAGAGGAAGAAGAGGGAGAAGAGAAGAAGAAGAAGAAGAGAGAGGAGGATAGAAGCGGCAAGGCTGCAGCGAGGAGGTGTATGGCGTTGGGGAGGAAAAGGGAAGAGGAGAAGAGAAGGAGAAGAAGAGGGAAAAGAGAGGGAAGAGGGAGAGGAGCGAGAGGTGGCAGCAGCTAGGGCTGCAGCACCTCTGTTTCCAGTAGGTGGAAACAGAGGAGAGGTGTGGGGTGTTCGAAGAGGAGAAGAAGAAGAAGAGGAAGAGAAGAAGAAGAGGAAGCAGGAGAAGAGGTTGTGATACCTCTGTTTCCTACAGAGGAAACAGAGGAGAGGGTGTGTGTAACGCCGGGGAGGAGGAGGGAAGAAGAAGAGGAGAAGAAGAAGAAGAGAAGGGAAAGGAGGAGCTGTGGCTGCGGCGGTGGCAGCTGCAGCTGGAAGAGAAGGAGAGGAAGAGATGGTGAGGAAGAAGAGAAGAAGAAGAAAGGAAGGAGAAGGGAAAGAAGCAGCTGCGGCTGCGGCTGTGGCAGCTGCAGCTGTGGCAGGGAAAGAGGAAGAGGAAGGAAGAAGGGAAGGAGAGGAAGAAGAGAAGGGAAAGAAGGGGCTGCGGCTGCGGTGATGGCAGCTGCAGCTGGAAGAGAAGAAGGAGAGGAAGATGAGCAAGGGAGGAAGAAGAGGCTGCGGCCGTGGCTGAGGCTACGACTGCAGTAGTGCAGCTGGGAAAGAAGAGAAGGAAAGGAAGAAGAAGAGAAAGGAAAAGGGAAGAAGAGAGGAAGAGGAGAAGGGGAGGCAGCTACGGCAGTGGCAGCTGCAGCTGGAAGAGAAGGAGAGGAAACAGAGCAGGGGAGGAAGAAGAGGTTGTGGCTGTGGTGGCTGCGGCCATGGCTGCGACGTTGGCTGCGGTAGCTGCGGCAGCGGTGGTGGCTGCAGTAGTT
Source organism: Musa acuminata AAA Group (assembly GCF_036884655.1). Taxonomy (NCBI): domain Eukaryota; kingdom Viridiplantae; phylum Streptophyta; class Magnoliopsida; order Zingiberales; family Musaceae; genus Musa; species Musa acuminata. Next base: position 21,391,715 of record NC_088329.1, read on the forward strand.
GCTTTTGGGAAATAGAAAGAAAGGAAAGGGGAAAATAAAAAAGGGGCTGATTGCGGCTGCGGTGGCGGCGGCTGCATCAGCGGCAGCTGTGTTTGGGAAAGAAAAAGTAGGAACGAGAGAAGGGAGGAAGGAAGTAGTGCAGTGGAAGGGGCTATGGTTGTGGCAACAGCTGCGGTTGTGGCTATGACTGTGCTATTGGCAACGACGAAGGCTACGATAGCTATGTTTGAAAAAGAAAATGGAGGAATGAGAGTAAGAGAGAGCAGGTGACTATGCCTCTATGTTCTGCATGAGCTGCAGTTGTGGAGGAAAAAGAGAAGACATGTAGAAAACGAAATAGGGAGAGGACACGGAGGAAAAGTAGAAGAATTTGGACTGACACATTCTTTGGATCTTCAGATCAAAATATTTGAAAGGCAAGTTTTCCGATCGTTTCTCCTGTAATTGTTCTATTTTTTCTTATTGCAAGTGTTCTGATCCTTTCTATTGCAAGTGTTTCGTTCCTTCCTATTGCAAGCTTTCTAATCTTTCCTATTGCAAGTGTCCTGATCTTTCGTTACTGTAATTTTATCTCTACATTTGCTTTGAATATGAGGAACTTTAAATTGTTCTAGCCTTGCATTTGATATATCTCCTGTTTAGACGTAACGATTCGAATCTGTGTAACTTTTGAGATTCTGACCTTTTGATACCGAGCTGCCTATAAGTCTTTGTTGGAAACTCTGCTTGTTTTCAAAATGATTTCATTGGAAACTAGACTCGTAGATCTTTCTTTTGATATATGGATTGAAAGATTTAGAATCCAAACACCTGCCCAGTTATCTGTTGAATCTGACATTATGATTTTTGCCAAACAGATATTTTGTTCTACGACCCTTGTTTACCAAATTATTTGTAACTCTCTCTGTTGGACAGTTCAAATCATATGAAGCTTATTTTATTTGGAAGTAGATTGAAATATCTTTCCAATGATATATTTCTAAGTAAATTGGAGCACGATTGATAGTTTGAATCATTTGTTCAATATGCCTCTTGAATTCTGCCAGAAATCGAGCTTTGGTCGATTTCACATATTCTGGTTTCATTCTTTTGGAAATTGATTTCATCTAACCTTCTTATTTGAATTGAGCTATATGTGATTGCTTGGAATCCTTGTATACTCTGGATTTCTTTTCCTTTCAAATCTGAATACATTTGTAAAGGATTATGTTTGCATCGTATTGACTCATAAAGGCACTTGTACATATCATTGTTCCGCATGTGCTTCCGATATGTTCCAATTTATTGTTCACAATACCCATTTGTACTCTGGTGTTTGTGGGATTATTTGGACTTTTGCTAGAAATGGTAAAGGGTATGTGCTTAGAGCCCGCGATGCTCTAGATTATGTTTCGTGGTCGTTCAGAAATGGATGGACCATATTATGTTTGGAATCCTACTTCACCATCTATCTGTTTGATATGAAATTCAGAGCCGACCTAGCACTTGGGCAGGGTGAGAGGGCTCGAGTAGGAAATGGCTACCTATTGAATCTCGGATTTTGATGATGAAGTTAATTGTCATTTGTTATCTAATCTATATGTTGAGATAAGTGTGTAGGATTAACTACGATGAAAGTGAGACATGCAGCAGGAGTTGCGCCGGAGTCAAGACAATGATCACGTTGGGAGTTCGAGAGTTCGACGGAAGTTCGGACATTCGTTGGAGGTTCTGCGGGAACAAATCAGAGGTTCGGAGTTCGAGAGTTTGCCGGAAGTCCGCAGGAGCATCACCGATGGTTCATCGGATGATCGACGGAAGTTTGCCGGAAGCTCGTCAGAAAAAGCGATTGACGCACCGGAGCAAGTTGCAGTAAATGTCTTAGGAAAAATCGTAGTTAGCACATTGATTAAGTTGGAAATGGGAGGTGATCCCATTAACTTAATCTTGGGGCAATTGGACCCCTGAAAAACCCAAATTGGGCCGAATGGATCAACCCATTCGGACCCTGATTTCTGCCAAGCGGTTGAACTGCCCAAGGCAGGAGGTTGCACCGCCTGGGCTCAATCTCCGAGCGAGACTGGGAGGTGCAACCACTCCAACCAGGCGGTGGCACCGCTTGGGGCTCAGTCTCCGAGCGAGACTAGGCGGTGCAACCTCCCCTGACAGGAGGTGGCACCGCTTGAGCTCGGTCTTCGAGCTCTGCCGGGCGGTGCAACCGCCAAAGTTAGGAGGTGAAACCGCCTGAGCTTGATCTTCGAGCTCTGTAAGGAGGTGCAACCGCCCCTGACAGGAGGTAGCACCGCCCAGAGGCTCAGTCTTCGAGCTCTGCCAGGCGGTGCAACCGCTCCAATCAGGAGGTGCCACCGTCTGATCTCGGAATTCCGGGAATTGACAGTTTTGAGCTCCAAATTTAAACTGGGTTGGGGCCTATAAATACCCCACCCATTCAGCAATGAAAGGGTATGAACTTACACCGAAATCTTGATCTTTTTCTGTGATTCTTAGAGCTCAAAATTGTTGTAAAGGCAAAAAGTTCTTCTCCCTCTGTTCTTCCAAGTTCTGAGTTGTAAAGAGAGAAGAGAAAATTCTGTAAGGGTTGTCTCCTAAGCCCGTCAAAAAGAGTGAAACTGTAAAAGGGTGGTTGGCCTTCGCCTATTGAAGGAAGGCCTCTAGTTGACGTCGGTGACCTCGTCAGTGGAAGAAACCAAAAGTGGAGTAGGTCAAGATTGACCGAACCACTCTAAATCTCGGTTTGCATTTACTTTAAGCACATTATCTTTACTGCAAACCTCCTCTAAAGCCTACTGCTTTCTGCGTATATACGATCGGGTTTCAAGCTTTGCACTTTCCGAATCAGCGTTTAGACGTAAATCTATTTTTTCGTACGATCATCATATTTCGGTTTGCGTTTACGTTTTGATTTCAATCATAACTGCAAACTGCCTTTATATCCTTGCTTAAATTGCATCTCGCCTAATCAAGTAATTTACGAATCAGCATTTAGACGTAAATCAGCTTCTTTGTACGAACGTCGCATTTCAGTTTGCGCCTATATTTGGTTTTCATCATAACTACAAACTGCCTTCATAAATTGATTTTAATGTCATCTCGCTTGATCTTAAGTTAAAGTAATCTTAGAATCGGCTTTCACATGGAAATCGTTTTTATCATTCGAACGTGTTTTATCGTTGAAAGATTTCCGCTGCACTAATTCACCCCCCCCCCCCCCTCTTAATGCTCTTGATCCTAACAATTGGTATCAGAACTGGGTTAACTCTCTAACGGATTAAAACCCAAGAGAGATGGCATACGCCGGAAACCAAGAGGGCCGTTCTATTACATGTCCACCCATGTTCAATGGGACGGACTACACCTATTGGAAGACCCGAATGAGGATCTTTCTTATTTCTATGGATTTTGAACTTTGGAATCTTTTCGAAAACGGATTTTCGAAGCCTTCTCTTCTAGTGATCGATTGGAATGAATTGGAGAAGAAGGCTTTCGCTCTTAATGCAAAGGCTATGAATGCCTTATTTTATGCACTTGATAAAAACGAGTTTAACCTTTTAACCGTGTTTCGACTTGTGAAACCGCATTTGATATTTGGTACACACTCGAAGTGACTCACGAAGGCACAAGTAGAGTGAAAGAGTCAAAAATCAATCTTCTGTTACATTCTTTCGAACTTTTCCGGATGAAACCGAGTGAAACCATTGGTGACATGTTTACCCGTTTCATGGATGTCGTCAACGGTTTAAAAGGACTCAGAAAAAGTTTTTCGGATTTTGAGCTCGTAAATAAGATCCTAAGATCCCTTCCTAAGAGTTGGGATCCTAAAGTCACTGCTATTCAAGAGGCGAAAGATCTAAGCAACTTCCCTCTTGAAGAACTAATCGGGTCATTAATGACCTACGAGATGACTTGCAAAGCTCATGAAGAGCAAGAAGACATCCTTCCAAAGAACAAGAAGGATATGGCACTTAAAACTTCAGAAGACCACTTGAGAGAAAACTAAGTGATGAGGACTGTGATGATGACTTGGCACTTCTAACAAGAAAATTTAAAAAATTAATTAAAAAAAACAAGTTTAAGAATGAAACAAAAAATAAATTTGAACCCAAGAAGGACCAAGTTATTTGCTATGAGTGCAAGAAGCCGGGACACTACAAAAGTGATTGTCCCCAAGTCAAGAAGAGAACATCAAAGAAGAAGACGCTCAAAGCAACATGGGATGACTCGAGCGCGTCCGAAGAAGAGGAGTCCAACACCGAGCAAGTTGCTCACTAAGCCTTAATGGCCATCGGAGAGGAGGTAACAAATTTAATAGATGCAGATTTATCATTTGATGAATTATTAAATGCCTTCTATGACTTATTTGATGAATGCAAGATTATTAGTAGAAAATACAAATTGCTAAAAAAAGAGCACGATAGTCTTACTTGTAATTTTGATAAGTTAAAAACTGAATATCATGATAGTTTAAGTTCATGCATAAAATGCCATGATCTAGAAACTTTCCAAAAGAAAAACTTGCTACTTAAGGACACCTTGAAGAAATTCGAGGTTGGTAGCAAGTCATTGAACATGATCCTTGCAAACAAGGGTCACGTTCCCAAAAGAAGTGGAATTGGATTTGTGAGAAGTCCTCACCAAAATCCAACCACCTTCATAAAAGGCCCCATCTTACATGTTTGACACCAAAGCAAATGCAACTTTTGTTGCAAACTTGGACACAAAACGCATTATTGTCCATTCAAGAAAATTAGTCCGAATAAATTAATATGGGTTCCTAAAGGAACCATGACAAATTCTAGGCAACATGATAAATAATATATATCTATTTTTGAGGCACCTAAAAGCAAATGGGTTCCTAAAAATCATCCTTTCTTGTAGAAACCTATACCATCGCAAGCTAGGAGTAAGAGATGGTACCTTGATAGTGGATGCTCAAGGCATATGACCGGAGATCCATCTCAATTCTCTAAGCTCACTAGCATAGACGAAGGCTATGTCACCTTCGGAGACAACAACAAGGGTAAAATCATTGGCAAAGGAACCATAGGTAACAAATCCAACTTCTTTATTGAAGATGTTTTGTTAGTTAATGGTTTAAAACATAACCTCTTGAGCATTAGTCAACTATGTGATAAAGGATACATTGTCAAATTCGAATCTAATGCTTGTATCATTGAAAAACCACACAAAAACTTGTCTATGATTGCATTAAAACAAAATAACGTATACACTATTGACATCAATGATTTGTGTAATGAAATGTGTTTTTCGGTTTTGAATGATGATGCTTGGCTATGGCATAGAAGATTAGGTTATGCTAGCATGAAACTAATCACTCAAATATCATCTAAAGAACTTGTAAGAGGAATTCCTCATATCAAGTTCATCAAAGATAATGTATGTGATGCTTGCCAATTAGGTAAACAAATTAAGGGTAATTTCAAATCTAAGAATCAAATAACCACCTCTAGGCCCCTACAATTGATCCATATGGACTTGTTCGGACCAATCTCTACATCAAGTCTAGGAGGTAGCAAATACACCTTCGTCATTGTGGATGACTATAGCAGATATACATGGACTTACTTCTTAAAACAGAAAAATGAATGCTTTAGATATTTTACTAAGTTTTGTAAACTTGTTCAAAATGAGAAGGGGTCTATGATTTCGTCAATTAGAAGTGATCACGGTGGAGAATTTTAAAACCATGATTTCCAAGAATTTTGTGAACTCAAATGGATGTTAAAAGCGCTTTTCTTAATGGCTTTATTTCCGAAGAAGTCTATGTTGAACAACCTCTTGGATTTGAAAATAATAGCCTCCCTAATCATGTGTTTAGATTAACTAAAGCTCTCTATGGTTTAAAACAAGCCCCAAGGGCTTGGTATGAGAGACTTAGTTCTTTTCTTATTGAAAATAATTTCACAAAAGGCAAGGTTGATACTACATTATTCATCAAGAATTTTGAAAATAATTTTCTCATTGTTCAGATTTATGTTGATGATATTATCTTTGGTTCCACAAATGAATCTCTTCGTGAATCGTTTGCTAAAACTATGAGTCTTGAATTCGAAATGAGTTTAATGGGAGAATTAACATTCTTCGTAGGCTTACAAATCAAACAACTAAGCAATGACATCTTTATTAGTCAAACTAAATATGCTATGAATTTATTAAAAAAGTTTAATATGAATAACTCAAAGGCTATTAACACTCCTATGAGCACCTCCACTAAGTTAGAAATTGATGAAAGTGGAGAATGCTTCGATCAAAAAACTTATAGGGGTATGATAAGAAGTTTACTTTACCTCACTACAACCAGATCAGACATCATGTTCAGTGTAGGACTTTGTGCTAGATTTCAATCAAACCCTAAGATATGTCATCTCAAAGCAGTTAAAAGAATACTTAGATATCTTAATGGTACCACAAATCTAGGATTATAGTACCCAAAATCAGAGAATCTTGAGTTAATTGCTTATGCTGATGCAGACTTTGCTGGCTGTAGACTAGATAGAAAAAGCACATCAGGATCATGTCAATTTTTAGGACATGCCCTTGTTTCCTAGTCATCTAAGAAACAAAACTCGGTTGTACTATCAACAACCGAAGCTGAATATATTGTAGCAAGTGCATGCTGTGCACAAGTTGTATGGATGAAAAACACCTTAGAAGATTACAAAGTTCATCTTAAAAATATTCCCATTAAATGTGATAACACAAGTGCAATATGCTTAACCAAGAATCCTATACAACACTCAAGAACAAAACATATTGATATTAGACATCACTTTATACGAGATCATGTTACTAATCATGACGTAACCATAGAGTTCATTGATACTAAACATCAACTAGCTGTTATTTTTATAAAACCTCTGAGTGAAGAGCAATTTGATTTCATAAGAAGAGAATTAGGAATGTTGATGTGTCCGAATACATAAACTAGTTAAAATTAATTTTTGGACTTTATTAAATGCTCAAATCATTTGATTGCCATTACATGCCTAAATAACATGTTGGAAATTATGTGTTGAATACAAAAATGTTTTGTCTTCATGAGTATATTTGAAATGCTCAAATCACTTGATTGCCATTACATGCCTAAATAACATGTTGGAAATTATGTGTTGAATACAAAAATGTTTTGTCTTCATGAGTATATTTGAAAATCTGTAGCATAGTCTTGTCTGAATGCATAAAAGAGTTCATTTCATTTTTCGAATTCGCTTAACAATTGGAATGCTAAAAATCGAATTTTCTCATACATTCTTATGAAAAATATTTTTTTTCTGAAATGGATTTGATGAAATGATTCCTACTTATGAATTCCATCTTGAAATATGGATGATAGTATTTTTACTTGCAAAAAGCTGTTTCACACACATATCTTGACTCAAAGTAAACTCACAAATAACTGGTATCACAAATGGCTTTCCTCCTTCATGCAAAAGGGATTATAACAAAAAAAGGAGGAAGAAGTATTCAAAGCAATCTACGTATCATGCCTTCCTTTATATGCTTGATAATTTTGCTTATATTGTTCTCCTGGTATCACAACTACCATGCTTTTTGTTGATGACAAAAGGGGAGAAATATATGAATTGATGCTATAAACACTAATGCTATGATTATGCCATGCTTGCATCACCAAGAGATATATGAACAGATGCCATGCATTAATTTGCATTATGCCTTGAGTTGATATCTTACCATGTGAAGAAATGCAATACTTGCTAAAATATTTGAAATGTGTACATCGTGTAATGATATCAAAATCTTACTTCACAGCTTTACATGTTGATATCTTACAATATGATGAATTGCTACTATTACCATCATTCAAACTTGTTATATTTGAAAATGAATGTCAAGCCTTGACATCATCTTCAGAGAGATACATCATGATGGAAATCATGATGGGAGTATTGATAAGTTCAAATGATTTTAACTTATCAATATGTCTCTTGAATTCTTAGGTTTTGAATTCAAGAATGACTTATCTCAAGTATGGCATATAGACAGGGGGAGTTAAGGTTAACTCCATTATCAATTGATTGTCATCATCAAAAAGGGGGAGATTGTTGAATCTCGGATTTTGATGATGAAGTCAATTGTCATTTGTTGTCTAATCTATATGTTAAGATAAGTGTGTAGGATTAACTACGATGAAAGTGAGACATGCAGCAGGAGTTGCGCCGGAGTCAAGACAATGATCACGTTGGGTGTTCGAGAGTTCGACGGAAGTTCGGATAGTCGTCGGAGGTTCTGCGGGAACAAATCCGAAAAGTCCATAAGCTTGCCAAAGAAGCTCGTTGGAACTCACCAAGTGAATCGTCGCAAGTCCGCAGGAGCATCACCGAGGGTTCATCGGATGATCGACGGAAGTTCACCGGAAGCTCGCCGGAAGAAGCGATTGACGCACCGGAGCAAGTTGCAGAAAATGTCTTAGGAAAAATCACAGTTAGCATATTGATTAAGTTGGAAATGAGAGGTGATCCCATTAACTTAATCTTGGGGCAATTGGGCCCCTGAAAAACCCACATTGGGCCGAATGGATCAACCCATTCGGACCCTGATTTCTGCCAAGCGGTTGAACCGCCCAAGGCAGGAGGTTGCAACACCTGGGCTCAGTCTCCGAGCGAGACTGGGAGGTGCAACCACTCCAGCTAGGCGGTGGCACCGCTTGGGGCTCAGTCTCCGAGCGAGATTGGGCGGTGCAACCTCCCCTAACATGAGGTGGCACCGCCTGAGCTCGGTCTTCGAGCTCTGCCAGGCGGTGCAACCGCCTCAATCAGGAGGTGCAATCGCCTGAGCTCGGTCTTTGAGCTCTATCAAGAGGTGCAACCACCTTTGACAGGAGGTAGCACCGCCCAGAGGCTCAGTCTTCGAGCTCTGCTAGGCGGTGCAACCGCTCGAGTCAGGAAATGCAACCGCCTGATCTCGGAATTCCGGGAATTGACAGTTTTGAGCTCCAAATTTGAACTGGGTTGGGACCTATTAATACCCCACCCATTCAGCACTAAAAGGGTATGAACTTACACCGAAATCTTGATCTTTTTCTGTGATTCTTATAGCTCAAAATTATTGTAAAGGCCAAAAGTTCTTCTCCCTCTGTTCTTCCAAGTTCTGAGTTGTAAAGAGAGGAGAATAAATTCTGTAAGGGTTGTCTCCTAAGCCCGTCAAAAAGAGTGAAACTGTAAAAGGGTGGTTGGCCTTCGCCTATTGAAGGAAGGCCTCTAGTTGACGTCGGTGACCTCGTCGGTGGAGGAAACCAAAAGTGGAGTAGGTCAAGATTGACCGAACCACTCTAAATCTCGGTTTGCATTTACTTTGAGCATATTATCTTTACTGCAAACCTCCTCTAAAGCTTACTGCTTTCTGCGCATATACGATCGGGTTTCAAGCTTTGCACTTTCTGAATCAGCGTTTAGACGTAAATCTGTTTTTTCGTACGATCATCATATTTCAGTTTACGTTTACATTTTGATTTCAATCATAACTACAAACTGCCTTTATATCCTTGCTTAAACTGCATCTCGCCTAATCAAGTAATTTACGAATCAGCATTTAGACGTAAATCAGCTTCTTCGTACGAACATCGTATTTCAGTTTGCGCCTATATTCTGGTTTTCATCATAACTGCGAACTGCCTTCATAAATTGATTTTAACGTCATCTCGCTTGATCTTAAGTTAAAGTAATCTTAGAATCGGCTTTCACACAGAAATCGTTTTTATCAATCGAACGTGTTTTATCATTGAAAGATTTCCGCTGCACTAATTCACACCCCCCCCCCTCTTAGTGCTCTTGATCCTAACACTACCCGTGGATGGAGTCGAGAACTCATCACGGCGTGGAGCCACCACTGAGTTAAACCACACATGTACTATGCTAGGGTACGACGTTTGAGCTTCTGTTTCGTATTTTGTATTGATATGCTCCAAAATGTTTCCTATGCCATTGATATACTTCAAAATGCTTCACATACCATTGATATGTTCCGAAATGTTCCATTTGTCATTGATAAGCTCCGGAACATCTCATACATTATTGATATGCTCCAATTACTCTGTGCTCCATTTGCTATGAATTGATATGTTCTGAAATGTCCTATTTGCCATTGATATGCTCCGGAACATCTCGTACGCTATTGATATGCTCCAATTACTCTATTCTCTATTTGTTATGAACCAAATATATTTTGAATGACATGACACATATGATTTTGTATCTAATGAGATGGTATCCTTGAGAAATGTTATATTCTGCCTTTCATTATGATATCTTACTTGTTTGAAACCGTTCCTTTTGTTCTGAATATGCTTTGTCACTTGCTGAGCTATTTTTAGCTCACTTTGTTGTTATATAAATCTTTCAGGTCAAGTTGTTACTCTTTGAGATGTTTGAATTGGGCTGAGGCAGTGGAGAGCTATTCAGAATTATGGGCAAGTCTTGTTGATTATTATGTTATTGTTGTATAAGCATATTTTATATGTAATAAAATGTTGTTGATGAATCGAAATGGATATACTGTGTAAACTTCTTAGAAGATCTCTCTTATTTGGAATTTCGGAATGTTAAGTCTAGTTTTTGATGATATGAACTTATGGTGAATAAATGGAGTTCTGATTGTATAATTTATTTAGCTTGTGGATTTATAAATGTTGTTCATGTTTGTCAAGTTAGCTTGGGTTGTCATAAATGTGAATTATCGAGTGATGTGATATATGATTATAAACTGCACAGGTTTTATAGATGTGAATTTGATAGTATGTTTTTCAGTGTCCTCAAATGTTAGTTTGTATCCTGGATTGGTTTGTGATGAAAATTTTAATATTATCGATATTATTTGAGGGGGCGTGACAGAGGTGGTATCAGAGCATAGTTTGAGGATTACTGAAATATTTGATATGTTGATGTGCAAAATATATTGAGGTCTAATGAACTATAGTGATTGGTGGAAATTTTCTTTGATGCATTTTAGTAATCTAGGATGATGAGGACATTTGGTCCTCCTATTTCATTTGTTTCTGATTAATTAAGGGGGATGAAAGGGTTGATCGAGGATGCTAAATCAGAGTAGCGCAATGAAAGCATGGTGAACCTAATTTCATTGGTGGTAGAAAAATGGATGATGCAAATAGAGAAGATATTTGATGTACAAAATTGTTCTGATGATCGAAAGATTTCTTTTGCTACCTTGTATTGGAAGTAGAGGCTGATCATTAATGGCAACAATGAAAGAATTTTTGGAGATCAATGGCAAGAATGATAAGGACAAGTTTACCAATAAAAATATGATTGGAAATGAATCAGAAAGTAATAACAAGAGGGTCAAGACATTTGGATTTGAAATGGGAAGTCACCGCAAAAGACTCAATCATGTATGAATTACAAGTTAAATTATGAAACAAATTTGTATTTTCAAGTGACTAGAGTCTATTTTGCTTGTAGAAAGTTGGATCATAAAATAAAAGATTGCCCTTTGAACAAGAAGAAAGAGTTACTGCTCTTAAATCATCAGCCCATGTCAGAGTGTATGCTATCACTGAATATGATTCTAAATATTTCATCATGGGGTGCTCCGGTGTTAGTTAAAAAGATGGAGGGAACATTGAGGCTTTGTATTTATTATAGACAATTGAATTAGGTGACCATCAAAAATGAGTATTCTCTAAAGTGATGACTTGTTTGATTAACTGTAGGATGCACAAGTATTTTCAAAAATTGATTGAAGGTCGGGTTACCATCTATTGAGGATCAAGGAGGAGAATATTTCGGTCACTCTTGAAAAATTGTGTAATTGTATTGTATTGATGAAATTATTTGAGAGTAGGAGGAGGAAATAAAGAAATCATAATCCTCATCTTTTCATCGATTGAGCTATGACCAATTTAGATGACTAAATTTTCTTTTAAGGGGGGGAGAGTGTAATATCCCTCACTTTTGAAAATTTATTAATAAGGATTTATATGTAAATTGGAGAACCTATATATAAATATAGAAATTTCAAGGACTAAACTGTTAAGTTGAAAAAAGAAAAAAAATAAAGAAAACAAAAAATTTCAGTTTTATCCCACTGCCTCCCACACTCTCTGTTTCTTTAGTGGTGGGGCAAGGGGAGAAGAAGAGAGGAAGAAGAGGGGGAAGAGAAGAAGAAGAAGAAGAAGAAGAAGAAGAAGAGAGGAGGATAGCTGCGGCAAGGCTGCAGTGAGGAGGTGTGTGGCATTGGGGAGGAAAAGGGAAGAGGAGAAGAAGAGAAGGAGAAGAAGAGGGAGAGGAGCGAGAGGTGGTAGCTGTTGAATCTCGGATTTTCATGATATAATCAATTGGTGGGTTAATTGATCTAATCCATATTATTGAGTTAAGTGTGCAGGATTAACTACGATAACCAGAAAACATAAAGCAAGGATACCGGAGTCGAGCTCGATGGACGTTTAAGAGACCGAAGAATCATCGAAGATGCTGCCGGAACCATCCGAGAAGAAATCGGGAACGTGTCGGAAGTTCACCGAAGAAATCGTCGGAGGCTCGCGGAGATCACCAAGAAGGCTCGGCTACTCGTTAAAGTCATCACAAAGATTGGGAGCTTGCAGGGAGTCCGTCGGAAGAAGTTCGTCGGAAGAAGTTCGTCGGAAAGCTCGCCGGAACAAGACTCGACGTTCGCGGTTAAAAAACTTGCTTAGGATGTTTTTTTTGTGTTATGTAGTTCACCTGTAATTAGGATTAGGATTAAGAGATAATCCTATATCCTGGTTAGGGGCCAACTGGGCCCAAAGTCAGATTTGGTTTGGGCTAAAATTAAGCCAAACAATTGAATTGGAGAGCCAGGCGGTGGCACCGCCTGGCTGGGCTGTGAAACCGCCCAGCACCCGAGTGCTGGGCGGTGACACCTCCTTGGCTGGGCGGTTGCACCGTCCAGCACCCGAGCGCTGGGCGGTGGCACCGCCTGGCTGGGCGGTGGAACCTCCAGCACCGGGAACCCTAAGAGAATTCAAATTTTGGAGCCCAAAATTTGAATCCTCTTGAGGCCTATAAATACCCCTCAAATCTCAGCTGAGGTTAAAACTTTTGAGAAGCATTTTGATTGAGAGAAAAGTCTTAGAAAGTCTTAGCAAGTCTTGTTTTCAATTTGCTAGAGAGTTCTCCTCCTTCTTTCTTATTGAAAATTTGTAAGAGGTTTAGCTACTTGTAAAAGGTTGTAAGAGGGGTGTTTACCCTTCCATTTCAAGAGACTTGCTAGTGGAAGGTGGGAGCCTCATCGAAGAGGGGCCTCGCAAGTGGAGTAGGTCATTTGACCGAACCACTCTAAAAATCGGCGTAATCTCTGGTTTGCTTTTTATTATTGTCATTTACATTACTGCAAATCTTCTTACTGCTTTAGTTCCTTATTACTCTTGCTGCGCAACTTCAAGAATACGCCTTCAAGTTAAATTTCTTAAGTTTCGTTCTTAACGTACGAAAGATTTTGTTAAAATCGAAGTTTTAATCCGCTGCACTAATTCACCCCCCCCTCTTAGTGCCGCTCCGATCCTAACAAGTGGTATCAGAGCAAGGTTATCTCTCATATTTGGTTTAATACCCAAGAGAGATGGCTTACTCCGGCATGCAAGAGGGCCATTCTATTGCACGACCACCTTTGTTTAATGGGTCGGATTACACATATTGGAAGACTCGCATGAGAATCTTCCTCATTTCTATGGACTTTGAGCTTTGGTCTATTATCGAGAATGGATTTCAAAAATCTTCTCTTCCGATGAGCGAATGGGATGAATCGGAGAAGAAGGTTTTTGCTTTAAATGCAAAGGCTATGAATGCCTTGTTTTGTGCACTAGACAAAAACGAATTTAATCGTGTTTCAATGTGTGATTCGGCTTTTGATATTTGGAGAACTCTTGAGGTCACTCATGAAGGCAGTAGCCGAGTGAAAGAGTCCAAAATCAACATCCTTGTGCATTCTTACGAACTTTTCCGAATGAAACCAAGTGAGTGCATCGGAGACATGTACACCCGGTTTACGGATGTCATCAATGGACTCAAAGCTCTTGGTAAAGATTTTACTAACTTTGAACTAGTAACTAAAATCTTAAGATCCCTCCCTAAAAGTTGGGATCCAAAAGTTACGGCCATTCAAGAGGCCAAAGACCTTAAAGCATTCCCTCTTGAAGAACTCAATGGGTCTCTAATGTCCTACGAAATGACATGTCAAGCTCATGACGAGCTCGAGAACCCCCTTCCAAAGAACAGGAAGGATATGGCACTCAAATCACAAAAAGACCACTTGAAAGGAACATCAAGTGATGAGGACAGTGACAATGACATTGCACTTTTGACTCAAAAATTTAAAAAATATTTAAGAAAGAACAGATTTAAAAATAATACAAAAAATAAATTTGAACAAAAGAAGGACCAAGTGATTTGCTATGAATGCAAAAAACCGGGACACTATAAGAACGATTGTCCTCAAGCCAAAAAGAGAACATCAAAGAAGAAGGCATTCAAGGCAACGTGGGATGATTCAAGCGCGTCCGAAGAAGAGGAGTCCAACACCGAGCAAGTTGCTCATTACGCGCTAATGGCGTTAGGAGAAGAGGTATGTGATTTATTTAATGAAGATTTATCTTTTGAAGAACTATCTATCGCTTTTCATGAATTATTTGATGAATGTAGAACTGTTAGCAAGAAGTTAAGTATCTTAAAGAAAGAGCATGCTTTGCTACAAGATAAGTTTGATAGTCTTCAAACTCCTCCATGCTCTAAGTGTGAGCACTTAGAAGCAATAAAAAATGAAAATTTGCTTCTTAAGGAAACCTTAAACAAGTTTAAGGTTGGTAGCAAAGGATTAGATATGATCCTTGCACACAAGGGTCACATCGCAAATAGAAATGGAATTGGATTTGTAAAAGGATTACATCAAAATCCTATAACTTTCATAAAAGGATCTACATTACATGTTTCCTCTTATATGAAATGCAACTTTTGTTGTAAATCCGGACATATTGCCTACAAATGCCCATTTAGGAAAATTAGTTCACAAAAATTAATATAGGTTCCTAAAGGAACTATAAAGAATTCAATCATAAATAACAAAGTTAGTGGGTCAATTTTTGAGGCACCCAAAATCAAATGGGTACCTAAAAATCATCCTCTTTTGTAGACAAACTCACAAGCTAGGAGCAAGAGATGGTATCTCGATAGTGGATGCTCAAGACATATGACTGGAGATCTATCTCATTTCTCTATGCTCACTAGCAAAGAAGAAGGGTACGTTACCTTCGGAGACAACAACAAGGGCAAAATCATTGGAAAGGGAACTATTGGTAACAAATTTAATTTTTCCATTGATGATGTCTTACTAGTTGATGGATTGAAACATAATCTCTTGAGTATTAGCCAACTATGCGATAAAGGTTACATCGTTAGATTTGAATCAAATATGTGCATTATTGAAAAATCAAATCATAACATGACTATGATTGCTTTAAAACAAAATAATGTCTATACCATCAATCTTGATGAACTAAGCAATGAAATGTGCTTCTCCGCCGTAAATGATGATGCTTGGCTTTGGCATAGGAGATTAGGCCATGCAAGCATGAAAACAATATCTAAGATCTCATCTCAAGAATTAGTACGAGGAATTCCAAATATAAAGTTTATTAAGGACAAAGTATGCGATGCATGTCAACTAGGCAAACAAATAAAAACAAGCTTCAAACCAAAAAATCAAATTAGCACTACTAGACCATTACAATTGATCCATTTGGACTTATTTGGACCAATTGATACAACAAGTCTAGGTGGAAGCAAATATGTTTTTGTGATTGTGGATGACTACTCTAGATACACTTGGACCTATTTCTTAGCTCACAAAAGTGATTGCTTCAAGTGTTTCTCTAAATTTTGTAAACTCACTCAAAACGAAAAAGGCTTCATGATTTCATCAATTCGGAGTGATCACGGTGGTGAATTCCAAAACCGTGACTTTCAAAATTTTTGCGAAAGTAATGGGTACAATCACAACTTCTCAACTCCAAGAAATCCTCAACAAAATGGAGTAGTTGAAAGGAAAAATAGAAACCTACAAGAAATGGCAAGAACTATGTTGAATGAACATAGTTTACCTAAGTACTTTTGGGCTGAAGCCGTAAATACGGCTTGCTACATCATGAATAGAGTCCTAATAAGACCATCCTTATCCAAAACTCCCTATGAATTATAGAATAACAAAAAACCAAACATCTCCTATTTTAAAGTTTTTGGTTGTAAATGCTTTATTTTAAATGAAAGGGATGCTTTAGGAAAATTTGATGCTCAATCCGATGAAGGCATCTTTCTTGGTTACTCGTCCGTTTCTAAAGCTTTTCGGGTTTTTAATAAAAGAACTTTAGTAATTGAAGAGTCTATTCATGTAGTTTTTAATGAAATTTTCGATTTAAAGAAAAATAATTTTGATGATGATCTTGGTTTTGATAATTTGAATTTAAATGAACCCTCTCCTCAAAATTGCCATTTGAATGCATCTTCTTCTGAAATTTCTTTACCAAAAGAATGGAAGTATGTAGATGCTCATCCAAAAGAGCAAATTATAGGAGATACATCAAAAGGGGTTCAAACTCGTTCTTCTTTCAAAAATTTCTGTGCTAACGCCGCTTTCCTTTCTCAAATTGAACCTAAATGCATTGACGAAGCCTTAAAAGATGATTTTTGGATCATTGCAATGCAAGAAGAATTGAACCAATTTGAGAGGAATGAGGTATGGAAGCTTGTTCCTAGACCAAGTAACCACTTAGTCATAGGTACTAAGTGGGTCTTTAGAAACAAGCAAGACGAAAATGGTATCGTGGTCAGAAACAAGGCTAGATTAGTGGCCAAAGGTTTCAACCAAGAAGAAGGTATCGATTACGAAGAAACCTTCGCTCCCATGGCTCGATTAGAAGCCATAAGGATGCTCCTTGCCTATGCTAGTAGTAATAATTTTAAACTATTTCAAATGGATGTTAAAAGTGCTTTCTTGAATGGTTTTATTTCCGAAGAAGTATTTGTCGAACAACCTCCCGGATTTGAAAATTCTCTTCTTCCTAATCATGTATTCAAATTGACTAAAGCTCTCTATGGCTTAAAACAAGCTCCTAGAGCTTGGTATGAAAGGCTTAGTTCCTTTCTTATTTTAAATAATTTTACCAAAGGCAAGGTTGATACTACATTGTTTATTAAACATTTTGAAAATAATTTTCTTATTGTGCAAATTTATGTTGATGATATTGTGTTTGGCTCTTCGGATGAATCACTATGTGAATCATTTGCCAAATGTATGAGTCTTGAATTTGAAATGAGTTTAATGGGTGAATTAACTTTCTTTTTGGGATTACAAATTAAACAACTTAGTGATGGTATATTTCTTAACCAATCTAAATATACATTAGAATTGTTAAAACGATTTAACATGGATAATTCAAAAGCAATAAACACCCCTATGAGTACTGCGACTAAGTTAGATATGGATGAAAATGGTGAAAGTTTCGATCAAAAAACATATAGGGGAATGATAGGTAGTCTACTCTACCTCACTGCGATTAGACCGGATATTATGTTTAGTGTAGGACTTTGCACTAGGTTTCAATCTAATCCTAAATTATCTCATCTTAAGAGTGTTAAAAGAATATTTAGGTATCTTAAAGGAACTCCTAATTTAGGATTGTGGTATCCAAAATCTGAAAAATTCGATCTAATAGCTTATGCAGATGCCGATTTTGGCGGATGCAGGATAGATAGAAAAAGTACATCCGGAACATGCCAATTTTTAGGACATGCACTTGTTTCTTGGACTTCCAAGAAACAAAATTCAGTTGCACTATCTACGGCGGAAGCCGAATACATTGCTGCAAGTGCATGTTGTGCACAAGTAATTTGGATGAAAAATACATTAGAAGACTATGGAATTCACCTTGAAAATATTCCCATAAAATGTGATAATACTAGTGCCACATGCCTTACTAAAAATCCAATTCAGCACTCTAGAACTAAGCACATCGACGTTAGGCATCATTTCATACGCAATCATGTTCTTAACAATGATGTTGTTCTAGAATTCATTGACACAAAGCATCAATTAGCAGATATATTTACAAAAGCTTTGAATGAAGACCAATTTGAATTCATCCGAAGGGAATTAGGCATGCTAAATTGTCCCTAAAATGAACTTCACAAAAAGGACTCGTTCTTTTCCCTTCGTTTGTGAATTTGAATTCTTCCTTCTTCTTCAATTCAAAATGATCCATTAAAGTATAAATTATGATCTTGAGGGAAGAAGCTAAACAAAAGGAAGGAAGAAAATTTTTTTTCTTTCCTCCGCGTGATGCCAGCGGTGGCACCGCCAGATCCGGCGGTTGCACCGACTGGCGCTCGGGCGCCAGGCGGTGACACCGACCGAGTCACCCTTTTAACCCGAGGGGTTAGGGCCGGCGGTGACACCGCCCCCAACCCGAAGAAAGACCTCTCAAAACCCTCTCCCATTCCCTCTAACCCTCATTCTAACTCTTAGAAACATTGGAGAAGGATTCTTGGTGGTCCAAGCTTTCCATCTCTCAACATAATCTCCACAAGGTAACACTTGAAATCCCTCTTTTCTTTTCTCTTTCTCTTGCTTATTTTTCACAGTTTCATCATCATGTTGTCTAGAAAATGGCTCCTAAGAGATCAAAAGGAATAAGGATTGAAGGAGATTCATATAACCATGACCTTTTTAGATCAAAAGAGGTAGCCCTTAGCTTTCCAAAATTTGAAACACGATGTGTCCATAAGGGAAAATACGTTGATTTGGATTAACTAGAGGACTTAGAACCCATTAGGTGGTTTGCACACCTAGAAGCTCTACCTCTACTACAAATAGATGAACCAATCTATCCACGGTTAGTGAGATTGTTCTATGCCAACCTATATGAAGACAATGATAGCCTAAGCACTTACATTCTAGGAACACCCATTAGAATATTTGACAGCACCATTTGTGAGCTAATTGGCATAACTGAAAAAGATAGAGGATGCTATTTTAAAGGTAAATGGGACGTCAAAAAAATAGGAGCAACCTATTCCGAAGCCGTGAAAACAATTTTTGCAAATCGAAACCTTGACTTCCTACCCAAGAGCTGTGAACACTTACTGCCTTTCAACTCTAAAATTCTTCATCATATTATCACAAGCATCCTATTCCCCAAACAATTTCATCTTGACGAAATAAGTCAAATAGAGATAGGAACCATGTATTGGATTATGACCGGTCAGCATAATTGTTTTGAGTACTTGATTCGCCAACACATGTAGGAAATTATGACTAAAGATACTATATTGCCATATGGGAGGTTAATCACTAGAATTCTTCATGCCTATGACATTTGTATTCCACCCGATGAAGAATCTATTCAAAATGATCGATATAACATAATAAATAAAAACCTATTGAAAAAACTTAGGTGCACTTTTAGCAATGGCATATGGGTTAGGCAGCCTAGAAGGACGGATCCAATTCCTACACCAATAGAACAACCCGAAACACCAATTCTTATGGGAAATGAATCTCCTCCTCCTAGTCCCTTTGGAGCAGCACCTTCAGCTCCTGTTTCCTCCTCTGAAGATATCATTATGGCGGAGCTATCTCAGATCAAATCACAGCAAGAACAAATTCAGAATCAACAAGTTGAAATTTTGAAGACACTACGACAGATGAATGAAAAAATAGATATCATGTATCAGCACTGTGGATTACCTCCTAAGGATTAAATTGATGTATCTTTTTATTCTGTTCTGTTTGCTTTTAAAAACAAGTACATGTTTGTCATCGATTGTACGATAACTGATCTTTCCTTTAGATAACTACTGTCTTAATCTGCATAGATGATGATGTCTTTTGGATAAACTATTTCTGGCAAATTTGAATGATGAACTTTGATAAATGCTAAACCTTTTTCTATGATCATCAATTAGCTGGCTTGTCTCTTTTTGTTGATGACAAAGGGGGAGAAGTGATGACTATTGAAAATCTTTATCTTCTGTGTGATATGAATGTCTTATATGACTTGCAAATCCTTGAAAATATCACAAGATTGATATCATGAAATTTATATTGAAAATCTTTATCTTCTGTCGTAGCAAAATTCGTCCCGTATCATTTAACTTATTTTCATCGAAGTTTCGTACTTACTATTGTTTAATGAGGATAACGAAAAGTTCTACGATTAGAACTTATCGGGTTATGCTTGAATCCAATGGGATGGAATTCAAGTGTTTTTTATCTTCTCATAATATGGCATATAGATAGGGGGAGTTATGTTTAACTCCGTCATCAATTGATTGTCATCATCAAAAATGGGGAGATTGTTGAATCTCGGATTTTGATGATATAATCAATTGGTGGGTTAATTGATCTAATCCATATTATTGAGTTAAGTGTGCAGGATTAACTATGATAACCAGAAAACATAAAACAAGGATACCGGAGTCGAGCTCGATGGACGTTTAAGAGACCGAAGAATCATCGGAGATGCTGCCGGAACCATCCGAGAAGAAATCGGGAACGTGTCGGAAGTTCGCCGAAGAAATCGTCGGAGGCTCGCGGAGATCACCAAGAAGGCTCGGCTACTCGTTAAAGTCATCACAAAGATTGGGAGCTTGCAGGGAGTCCGTCGGAAGAAGTTCGTCGGAAAGCTCGCCGGAACAAGACTCGACGTTTAAAAACTTGCTTAGGATGTTTTTTTTGTGTTATGTAGTTCACCTGTAATTAGGATTAGGATTAAGAGATAATCCTATATTCTGGTTAGGGGCCAACTGGGCCCAAAGTCAGATTTGGTTTGGGCTAAAATTAAGCCAAACAATTGAATTGGAGAGCCAGGCGGTGACACCTCCTTGGCTGGGCGATTGCACCGTCCAGCACCCGAGCGCTGGGCGGTGGCACCGCCTGGCTGGGCGGTGGAACCTCCAGCACCGGGAACCCTAAGAGAATTCAAATTTTGGAGCCCAAAATTTGAATCCTCTTGAGGCCTATAAATACCCCTCAAATCTCAGCTGAGGTTACAACTTTTGAGAAGCATTTTGATTGAGAGAAAAGTTTTAGAAAGTCTTAGCAAGTCTTGTTTTCAATTTGCTAGAGAGTTCTCCTCCTTCTTTCTTATTGAAAATTTGTAAGAGGTTGAGCTGCTTGTAAAAGGTTGTAAGAGGGGTGTTTACCCTTCCATTTCAAGAGACTTGCTAGTGGAAGGTGGGAGCCTCATCGAAGAGGGGCCTCGCAAGTGGAGTAGGTCATTTGACCGAACCACTCTAAAAATCGGCGTAATCTCTGGTTTGCTTTTTATTATTGTCATTTACATTACTGCAAATCTTCTTACTGCTTTAGTTCCTTATTACTCTTGCTGCGCAACTTCAAGAATACGCCTTCAAGTTAAATTTCTCAAGTTTCGGTCTTAACGTACGAAAGATTTTGTTAAAATCGAAGTATTAATCCGCTGCACTAATTCACCCCCCCCTCTTAGTGCCGCTCCGATCCTAACAGTAGCAGCTAGGGCTACAGCACCTCTATTTCCTGCAGGTGGAAACAAAGGAGAGGTGTGGGGCGTTCGAAGCAGAGAAGAAGAAGAAGAGGAAGAGAAGAAGAAGGTGAAGAGAAGAAGAAGAGGAAGCAGGAGAAGAGGTTGTGATACCTCTGTTTCCTGCAGAGGAAATAGAGGAGAGGGTGTGTGTGACGCCGGGGAGGAGGAGGGAAGAAGAAGAGGAGAAGAGGAAGAGAAGGGAAAGGAGGAGCTGTGGCTGCGGCGGTTGCAGCTGTAGCTGGAAGAGAAGGAGGGGAAGAGATGGTGAGGAAGAAGAGAAGTAGAAGAAAGGAAGGAGAAGGAAGAGGAGAAGGGAAAGAAGCAGCTACTGTGGCAGGGAAAGAGGAAGAGGAAGGAAGAAGGGAAGGAGAGGAAGAAGAGAAGGGAAAGAAGGGGCTGCGGCTGCGGTGATGGCAGCTGCAGCTGGAAGAGAAGAAGGAGAGGAAGATGAGCAGGGGAGGAAGAAGAGGCTGCGGCCGTGGCTGAGGCTACGACTACAGTAGTGCAGCTGGGAAAGAAGAGAAGGAAAGGAAGAAGAAGAGAAAGGAAAAGGGAAGAAGAGAGGAAGAGGAGAAGGGGAGGCAGCTGCGGTAGTGGCAGCTGCAGTTGGAAGAGAAGGAGACAAAACAGAGCAGGGGAGGAAGAAGAGGCTGCAGTTGTGGTGACTGCGGTCGTGGCTGCGACTACGGCTGCGACGTTGGCTGCGGTAGCTGCGGCAGCAGTGGTGGCTGCAGCAGCTGCTTTTGGGAAATAGAAAGAAAGGAAAGGGGAAAATAAAAAAGGGGCCGTGGTTGTGATTGCGGCTGCGGTGGTGGCGGCCGCGTCAGCGGCAGCTGTGTTTGGGAAAGAAAAAGTAGGAACGAGAGAAGGGAGGAAGGAAGTAGTGTAGTGGAAGGGGCTATGGTTGTGACAGCAACTGCGATCGTGGCTATGACTGTGCTAGTGGCAGCGGCGAAGGCTGCGACAGCTGTGTTTGAAAAAGAAAACGGAGGAATGAGAGTAAGAGAGAGCAGGTGACTATGCCTCTTTGTTCTGCATGAGCTGCAGTTGTGGAGGAAAAAGAGAAGACATGTAGAAAACGAAACAGGGAGAGGACACGGAGGAAAAGTAGAAGAATTTGGGCTAACACCTTCTTTGGATCTTCATATCAAAATCTTTGAAATGCAAGTTTTCCGATCGTTTCTCCTGTAATTGTTCTATTTTTTCTTATTGCAAGTGTTCTGATCCTTTCTATTGCAAGTGTTTCGATCCTTCCTATTACAAGCTTTCTAATCTTTCCTATTGCAAGTGTCCTGATCTTTCCTTACTGTAATTTTATCTCTACATTTGCTTTGAATATGAGGAACTTTAAAGTGTTCTAGCATTGCATTTGATATATCTCCTGTTTAGACGTAACGATTCGAATATGTGCAACTTCTGAGATTCTGACCTTTCGAAACCGAGCTGCCTATAAGTCTTTGTTGGAAACTCTGATTTGTTCAGAACTAATTTCATTGGAAAATAGACTCGTAGATCTTTCTTTTGATATATAAATTAAAAGATTTGGAATCCAAACACCTGCCCAGTTATCTGTTGAATCTGACATTATGAATTCTGCCAAACAGAGATTTTGTTTTGCGACCCTTGTTTACCAAATTATTTGTAACTCTCTCTGTTGGACAGTTCAATTCATATGAAGCTTATTTTATCTGGAAGTAGATTGAAATATCTTTCCAATAATATATTTCTAAGTAAATTGGAGCACGATTGATAGTTTGAATCATTTGTTCAATGTGCCTCTTGAATTCTGCCAAAAATCGAGCTTTGGTCGATTTCACATATTCTGGTTTCATTCTTTTGGAAATTGATTTCATCTAACCTTCTTATTTGAATTGAGCTATATGTGATTGCTTGGAATCCTTGTATACTCTTGCTTTCATTTCCTTTCAAATCTGAATACATTTGTAAAGGATTATGTTTGCATCGTATTGACTCATAAAGGCACATGTACATTTCATTATTCCGCATGTGCTTCCGATATGTCCCAATTTATTGTTCACAATACCCTTTTATGCTCTGGTGTCTGTGGGATTATTTGGACCTTTGCTAGAAATGGTAAAGGGTATGTGCTTAGAGCCCGCGATGCTCTAGATTATGTTTGGTGGTCATTCAGAAATGGATGGACCATATTATGTTTGGAATCCCACTTCACTATCTATCTGTTTGATATGAAATTCAAAGTCGACCTAGCACTTGGGTAGGGTGAGAGGGCTCGAGTAGGAAAGGGCTACCCGTGGATGGAGTCGAGAACTCATCACGGCGTGTAGCCACTACTGAGTTAAACCTCACATGCACTTTGCTAGGGTACGACGTCTGAACTTCTGTTTCGTATTTTGTATTGATATGCTCCAAAATATTTCCTATGCCATTGATATACTTCAAAATGCTTCACATACCATTGATATGTTTCGAAATATTCCATTTGTCATTGATAAGCTTCGAAACATTTCGTACGCTATTGATATACTCGAATTACTCTATGCTCCATTTGCTATAAACTGATATGTTCTGAAATGTCCTATTTGCCATTGATATGCTCCGGAACATCTCGTACGCTATTGATATGCTCCAATTACTCTATGCTCCATTTGTTATGAACCAAATATGTTTTGAATGACATGACACATATGATTTTGTATCTAATGAGATGGTATCCTTGAGAAATCTTGTATTCTGCCTTGCATTATGATATCTTACTTGTTTAAAACCGTTCTTTTTGTTCTGAATATGCTTTGTCACTTGCTGAGCTATTTTTAGCTCACTCCGTTGTTATATAAATCTTTTAGGTCAAGTTGTCACTCTTTGAGATGTTTGAATTGGGCTGAGGTAGTGGAGAGCTATTCAAAATTATGGGCAAGTTTTGTTGGTTATTTTGTTATTGTTGTATAAGCATATTTTGTATGTAATGAAATGTTGTCGATGAATCGAAATGGATATACTGTGTAAAAGTGTTGGAAGATCTCTCTTATTTAGAATTTCGGAATGTTAAGTCTAGTTTATGATGATTTGAACTTATAGTGAATAATTGGAGTTCTTATTGTATAATTTATTTAGCTTATGGATTTATAAATGTTGTTCATGTTTGTCAAGTTGGCTTGGGTTGCCATAAATGTGAATTATCGAGTGATGTGATATATGATTATAAACTACACATGTTTTATAGATGTGAATTTGATAGAATGTTTTTCAGTGTCCTCAAATGTTAGTTTGGATCTTGGATTGGTTTGTGATGAAAATTTTAATATTATCGATATTATTTGAGGTGGCGTGACACAAACTACCTCTCCTCCTTACTATGTTTTAACTACGTCTACATACGATTTGACGTAAACATTTTTCTAGATCGGCTTTAATCATACGAAGACTTTACGAAACCGACGTTGTTCATTTGTGCAACTTACATTGCTGCAAATCACCTTAGTCTTATCTTACATTTTCACTTAAGTTTTCAAGTTCAAATTCCTTCCGAAACGGATTGAGTTGAAATCATTCTCATTGAATCGGCTTTAATCGAAATAAGGTTTTTGAAATAGCAAAAGTTTTCTACTACATTAATTCACCCCCTCTTCTTAGTTTGCTCTTGATCCTAACAATTATTATCAGAGAGAGGTTCACTCTCGGTTGGTTAAAAACCCAAGAGAGATGACATTTGCCGGGAACCAAGAGGGTCATTCACTTACACGTCCGCCCATATTCAATGGGATGAATTACATATATTGGAAGATAAGAATGAGAATCTTCCTGATTTCAATGGATTTTGAGCTTTGAAATATTATAGAAAATATATTTCAAAAGTTTTCTCTTCTAATGAACGATTGGAATGAGTTGGAGAAGAAGACTTCCGCTTTAAACGCAAAGGCTATGAATGCCTTGTTTTGTGCATTAGATAAAAACAAATTTAATCAAGTGTCGATTTGTGAAATAGCTTTTGATATTTGACACACACTTGAAGTGACTCATGAAGGCACTAGTAGAGTGAAAGAGTCAAAAATCAACCTTTTAGTACATTCTTATGAATTATTTCGAATGAAACCGAGTGAGACCATTAGAGACATGTACACCCGTTTTACGGATGTCGTCAATGGTCTAAAAGGACTTGGTAAAGGTTTTTCGGATTTTGAGCTCGTTAATAAAGTTTTAAGATCCCTTCCAAAGAGTTGGAACCATAAAGTCATAGCCATTTAAGAGGCCAAAGATTTAAATAACTTTCCTCTTGAAGAATTAGTTGGGTCACTAATGACCTATGAAATGACATGCAAAGCTCATGAAGAGCTTGAGGACACCCTTCCAAAGAATAGAAAGGATATGACACTAAGAACACAAGAAGACCACTTGAGAGAAAATTCAAGTGATGAGGACTTTGATGATGACTTGGCACTTTTAACAAGGAAATTCAAAAAATTCGTTAAAAGAAATAAATTTAAAAATGACATTAAAAATAAACTTGAACCCAAGAAAGATCAAGTAATTTACTATGAATGCAAGAAACTGGGATACTATAAGAGTGAGTGTCCCCAAGCCAAGAAGAGAACACCAAAGAAGAAGGCACTCAAAGCAACATGGGGCGACTCAAGCGTATCCGAAGAAGAGGAGCCAACCAAAACCGAGCAAGTTGCTCACTATGCGCTAATGGCCATTGGAGATGAGGTAACAAGTTCAATTGATGCAAATTTATCATTTGATGAATTATTAAACGCTTTTCATGATTTATTTGATGAATGTAAAATAATTATTAAAAAATATAAATTATTAAAAAAGGAGCATGATTCTCTTATTAGTGATTTCGATAAATTAAAAATTGAGCATAATGATAGTTTAGCTCCATATATGAAATGCCATGATTTAGAAACAATTCAAAAGGAAAACTTGCTACTCAAAGATACCTTGAAGAAATTTGAAGTTGGTAGCAAGTCGTTGAACATGATCCTTGCCAACAATGGTCATGTTCATAGAAAAGGCGGAATCGGATTTGTGAGTAGCTCTCACCATAATCCAACCACCTTTGTTAAAGGCCCTACCTTACATGTTTCACCCCAAAACAAATACAACTTTTGTTGCAAACGTGGACATAAAGCTTATCATTGTCCATTTAAAAAGTGTAGTCCAAACAAATTGATCTGGGTTCCTAAAGGAACTGTAAAGAATTTGATGTAACATGATAAGCAATTTAGATCGATTTGTGAGGCACTCAAGGTCAATGGGTACCTAAAAATCATCCTCTTTTGTAGAAACGTATACCATCACAAGCTAGGAGCAAGAGATGGTACCTTGATAGTGGATGCTCAAGGCATATGACCGGAGATCCATCTCAATTCTCTAAGCTCACTAGCATAGATGAAGGATATGTCACATTCGGAGACAACAATAAGGGTAAAATCATTAGCAAAGGAACCATAGGTAACAAATCTAACTTCTTTATTAAAGATGTTTTGTTAGTTGATAGTTTAAAACATAACCTCTTGAGCATTAGTTAATTATGTGATAAAGGATATATTGTTAAATTTGAATATAATGCTTGCATTATTGAAAAACCACACAAAAACACATCTATGATTGCATTAAAATAAAATAACATATACACCATTGACATTAATGATCTTTGCAATGAAATGTGTTTTTCGGTTTTAAATGACGATGCTTGGCTTTGACATAGGAGATCAGGTCATGCCAGCATGAAACTAATCACCCAAATTTCATCTAAAGAACTTGTAAGAGGAATTCCTAATATCAAGTTTGTCAAAGATAATATGTGTGATGCTTGTCAATTAGGAAAATAAATAAAAGGTAGCTTCAAACCTAAGAACCAAATAAGCACCTCTAGACCTTTGCAACTAATCCGTATGGACTTGTTCAGACCAATTTCTACATCAAGCCTAGGAGGTAGCAAATACGCTTTTGTCATTGTAGATGATTATAGTAGATACACATGGACTTATTTTTTGACACACAAAAGTGAATGCTTTAGATATTTCACTAAGTTTTGTAAACTTGTTCAAAATGAAAAGCGTTCTATGATTTCATCAATTCGAAGTGATCATGGTAGTGAATTTCAAAACCGTGATTTTCTAAAATTTTATGAATATAATGGATACAACCATAACTTCTCTACTCCAAGAAATCCTCAACAAAATTGAGTAGTAGAAAGAAAAAATAGAAATTTACAAGAAATGGCAAGTGTTAGGATCGAGAGCACTAAGAGGGGGGGGGGGTGAATTAGTGCAGCGGAAATCTTTCAGCGACTAAAAACGAAAGCTGCGTTCATTCGATAAAAACTATTTTGATGCAAAAGCCGATTCTAAGATTACTTATGATTAAGTGCAGTTTACGTCTAAACACAGTTTGCGTCTAAGCGTAGTTTGCGTCTAAATGTAGTTTGCGTCTAAATGCAGTTTGCGTCTAAATGTAGATTGTGTCTAAGCTCAGATTGCGTCTAAGCGCAGTTTGCGTCTAAGCGCAGATTGCGTCTAAGCGCAGTTTGCGTCTAAACACAGTTTGCGTCTAAGCGCAATTTACGTCTAAGCTCAGATTCGGAAAGATCTGAACTTAGACACTTGTTCGTAAAAGCATAGAAGGCAGAGTGCAGTTATAAATGGAATCAAAACGTAAATGTAAACTGCAAAGAAACTCGTTCGTAAAAGCGCAGAAGATAGTTTGCAGTTATAAATAGAATCAAAACGTAAATGTAAACTGCAATGTAAAGATCGTACGAAAACACCGATTTACGTCTGAATGCAGATTCGGAAAGATCAGAACTTAGAAACTTGTTCGTAAAAGCGCAGAGAGTAGTAGCTATGTAGGAGGTTTGCAGTAATGATAAAGTGCTCAAAATAAAAGCAAACCGGAGATTTAGAGTGGTTCGGTCAGTCTTGACCTACTCCACTTTTGGCTTCCTCCACCGACGAGGTCACCGACGTCAACTAGAGGCCTTCCTTCAATAGGCGAAGGCCAACCACCCTCTTACAGATTCACTCCTTTTGACGGGCTTAGGAGACAACCCTTACAGAACCTTTCTCTCCTCTCTTTACAACTCAAGACTTGAAGAACAGAAAGAGGAGAACTTTTGGACTTTACACAAATTTGAGCTCTTAGAATCACAGAAAAGATCAAGAATTCGGGGTAGGTCTGTATCTTTTCAGTGCTGAATGGGTGTAGTATTTATAGGCCCCAACCCAGTTCAAATTTGGAGCTCAAAACGATCAAATCCCGGAATTCCGGGATCAGGCGGTTGCACCTCCTGACTGGGGCGGTTGCACCGCCTGGCAGAGCTCGAAGACTGAGCCTCTAGGCGGTGCTACCTCTGTCAGGGGTGGTTGCACCTCTCTACCAGAGCTCGAAGACCGAGTTCAGGCGGTTGCACCGCCTGACTGGAGAGGTTGCACCGCCTGGCAGAGCTCGAAACTTGAGCTCTGGCGTTGCTACCTCCTGACAGAGGAGGTTGCACCGCCCAGTCTCGCTCGGAGACTGAGCCCTGGGCGGTTGCACTTCTTGGCTGGGGTGGTTGCACCGTCCAGTCTCGCTGGGAGACATAGCCTGGGCGGTGCTACCTCCCTGCCTAGGCGGTTGCACCTCCCACAGCAACCTGGGTCCGAATGGGTTGAACCATTCGACCCAATTTGAGTTCCTCAGGGGCCCAATTGCCCTAGGATTAAGCTAATGGGATCACCTCCCATTTCTAACTTAATCAATGTGCTAACTACGATTATTTCCTAAGACAAATTCTGCAGCTTGCTCCGGTGCGTCAATCGCTTCTTCCGGCGAGTTTCCGGCGAACTTCCGTCGATCATCCGATGAACCCTCGGTGATGCTCTTACGGACTTCCGGCAAACTCCTGGACTTGCGACGATCCACTTGGCAAGTTCTGACGAGCTCCTTTGGCAAGCTTCTGGACTTCTCGGATTTGTTCCCGCAGAACCTCCGACGACTGTCCAAACTTCCGTCGAGCTCTCGAACTCCCAACGTGATCATTGTCATGACTCCGGCGCAACTCCTGCTGCATGTCTTACTTTCATCGTAGTTAATCCTGCACACACAAAAGCAAAAACTTCGATCGAGACAATTAATCCTAAGCAATTAACCAAGTTGTCCGGCATGTCATTGGTCCCTCGACGCTTCGTCCGATTCTTTGGCGCATCGTCCTTTCCTGCAGCCTATTGCCCAATCGGCCAGTTGACTCCGCAACTCCGATATCCTTGGCACAATACCCACTCTTCTTGGCCCGATGCCCGAGTCCACGACCCGAAGCCTTCTGTCGATACGTCGACCGATCCACCGGCCCGACGTCCAGTCTTCTGACATGTTCCTCCGGCACAACATGATGTTCCCGCTTTAATTGTCTCATCCTGATCGAAGCACCCTGCGTCACTCAAAACGCAGATTAAATCATAAACATATATCAAGTAGTTTCATCATCAAAATACGAGATTCAACAATCTCCCCCTTTTTGATGATGACAACTACTTGATGACGGAGTTAACTTTAACTCCCGGAGTTTAAACAAACTCCCCCTATCAATATGCCATATTGATAGAAACTCTTAGATTCAAAAATCTAAGCAACATGTCATCATAAACGGAGTTAACCTTAACTCCCAGAGTTTAAACAAACTCCCCCTATCAATATGCCATATTGATAGAAACTCTTGGATTCAAAAATCCAAGTAACATGTCATCATAAACTTATGCATAACATGTCATGTCATCAACATACTTCTCCCCCTTTGTCATCAACAAAAAGGAGAAGTACCACAATCAAGTGTTTGTGATATAAGTTTAACTCATTGCATGAAAAACATAATATCTATTGTTACCATCATGCAAGTTTGCTATCATCAAATGGTAAGATATCAACATGTAAAATTGCGATTCAAGTTCTTGATATCTTAACATGATATGACATTCATAGCACCTATTCATAATCTTCAAATATGGCACTCATAGTATCAATTTATATATTTTTCCCCCTTTGTCATCAACAACAAGGAGAACGATATAAGCCAATTTTAAATATAAGTGCGATGCCATAAGTTGGTTCATGACATGGAGATAGCTTTTATTGCTTCTTCCTTTTTATTTGTTATCTTTTTACATGAAGGAGGAAAGCCATATGTGAAGTTCAAATCGATAAGATATTAAAGCACACTTCATTTTTGCAAGGATTAAGATATGTAAGTGAGTCAAATCCTTGTATGTAAAAATATCTTCCTTTTATAAGAGGGAATCATCAAATATGTTTCTCGAAAAATATTTTTCACATGATAAGTGCATTTGCTAGATGATTCTATATGTCAAAGATCAATGATGTGAATTAAACTTGATATGACATATGCTTGTTAAGTTCGGAAGAGGATAATGTATCAAGAAAATCCAAAAATGAAATTTGACACTTTCATACATTCGGACAAGGTTTTACTAGAGATATTCAATTACAATCATGAAGGTAAAACATGCTTATTATCATGAAAATTTTTGTATTCAAGCACATAATTTCCAACATGTAATCATGGCAAGTAATTGTGTAAAATCATTATGGCAATCAAGTGATTTGATCATTCAATCAAAAAAGTCCGAAAAATAAATTTAACACGTTTAATCATTCGGACATATTTTTGCCATAGATTTTCAAATATAATCATGAAGATAAGGCATGCTCATCATCATGGTAGTATGATAGCAAGTTTACCATATAC
This sequence comes from Musa acuminata AAA Group, assembly GCF_036884655.1. Taxonomy (NCBI): domain Eukaryota; kingdom Viridiplantae; phylum Streptophyta; class Magnoliopsida; order Zingiberales; family Musaceae; genus Musa; species Musa acuminata. The sequence goes on from NC_088329.1 coordinate 21,423,019, forward strand.
AAGCTAGCAAAAATTTTCAGCATTTTAAGGCCCGCAAGCTTGAAATTTTGAGATGTTCAAGAAAGCAACTCTTGCTTCTTGAAATATAAGTTTTGCTAGATGTGCAAGTTGACTTTTTGCTTCTTGAGATAGGCAAGATAGCATTCCTTGGTGATGTTCAATATAGCTAAGTTCTACATCATGCAAGCTAGTGAATCTTATAACATTTTAGAACATGCATAATCACCAAAGCATCATAAATTTTAATGATGTGCAAAATTAAAAATTTTGCATGATTGCATTTGTGTGTCTTGAGATTTGCAAGATAGCACTTCTTGGTGATGTTCAAGATAGCAATTTCTTCTCTTTTGAGAAGTGCAATTTTTGCTTTCTTCTTGAATTGTGCAAGCTAGCTATCTCCCCTTTTGTCATTGTCAAAAAGAAGGGAAAAACCCTTTACATCAATTTTTAAATCATGACAAAGGTTAGTATCAATCTCATTTGTACATCATTATATTTTCAAATTAAAACATGCACATTTTCAAAACATATAAACTCATTATTATATGCATGATTCCAAATCATCATATTATTTCAATCATTGTTTCACTCATCACTATAGCTTATCATGCATAATATGTAAAACCATCTAACATGATATAAACATTTATTTATTTAATATTTTTTTTAAGCATTCATGATACACATCATACATTATCATAATAAAAATCATATGCATCATTCCAAATCATAAATATTTCAAATCATCATGGTATTAATTTGTCACATTGCATCCTACCATGCATGATCGAAACTTCTCATTTGCATACATAAAAAAAAATTCATGAATATCTCATGCATTCATATCATCACTTGAGGAATATTGAAAAGAATTAATTGGGTGATGAGATAAATATTTCATGAACACAAAGAATTGCATAAAAATCATATCATGAATACAAGGAATACAAGTCACAATCATTCAAGAGAAAAATCATCATTCATTTTCAATTCATTCAATTTGATAAATTAAGATCATGATTTTGATAAAACTCATTTCAAATTTAAATCATCAAAATCATTTTTATGGCTCACAAAATTTATAACATAAATAGATTCATGATTTCATACATTTTTCCCTTTTTAAGTGTTTCATTTTAAGTGGTCGATTTCATGTTAGCATGCCTTTTCATTTATGAAAACATGCATCAATCTTTTTTTAAAGCCATTGTTATTATCATGAAAATCGATAATCCATAAATATCATAAAATATATACTCATTAATCATAACTTCAAATTAAACATGATTTCATATACTCAAAATCGAGAAATAACAATGGAAATCAACATGATACACATTATTACTTCTCAACCACATATAGCATGATTTCATAAGGTATTTTTAATCAAAATCATTTTGTTTATCATAAACATGCGATTTTCATGATTATTTTCAAAATTACTAGAATGATAAGCATGATTCCTAATTTTTTGTATTTTCATTATAAAATTATTAAACATGCAATTTTCAAGAAAATTAAATAAAAAAGAAAAATGCATTATGAAAAGCATTATGTAATTTCAAAGTAAATTAAAGGCATTTTGATTACCTCAGCGTCGAAAGGCGTAAAGGCGTAGTTTGCCACCTCGCTTTTGATGATTTTCTCCTCGTCTTCGAAGGAGCTCAATTCATCCCAATTTTTGTTCTTCTTCTTGCGTTCAAAGCAAGTAGTTCCGTTCTTTTTACTTTTAAATTTTTGTTTCATTTGTTGTTTAAGTTCACCATCACTTGAGCTTATGCTCGAGTGGTCTTCAAATGTTCTATGTCCCAAATCCTTCCTGTTCTTTGGAAGGTGGTTCTCAAGTTCTTCACGTGCATTGCACGTCATTTCATATGTGATCAACGAACCAATTAGTTCTTCAAGTGGAAAAATATTTAAATCTTTTGTTTCTTGTAAAGCCGTTACTTTTGAATCCCACTTCTTAGAAAGAGAACGCAAAATCTTGTTCACAAGTTCAGAATTCGAAAAATATTTGCCAAGAGCTCTTAAACTATTGACGACATCCGTGAAACGGGTGTACATGTCACCTATGGTTTCGCTTGGCTTCATTTGAAAAAGCTCGAAATCATGCAGTAAAATATTAACTTTCGAGTCTTTGACTCTACTAGTTCCCTCGTGCATGATTTCAAGAGTGCGCCAAATATCGAAAGTCGTTTCGCACAAAGAAACCCAATTGAACTCATTTTTGTCCAAAGCACAAAATAAGGCATTCATAGCCTTTGCGTTTAAAGAAAAATGCTTCTTCTCTAAATCCGACCATTCGATCATTGGAAGAGAAGATTTCGAAAAACCGTTTTCGACAAGATTCCAAAGTTCAACATCCATAGAAATAAGAAAGATCCTCATTCGGGTCTTCCAATAGGTGTAGTCCAATCCGTTAAACAACGGTGGACGAAAAACCGAAAAGCCCTCGCCATGAAGAGCCATTTCTCTCGGGTGTAAGTCCGAAATGAGAAATAACGGGCTCTGATACCAATTGTTAGGATCGAGAGCACTAAGAGGGGGGGGGTGAATTAGTGCAGCGGAAATCTTTCAGCGATTAAAAACGAAAGCTGCGTTCGTTCGATAAAAACTATTTTGATGCAAAAGCCGATTCTAAGATTACTTATGATTAAGTACAGTTTACGTCTAAACACAGTTTGCGTCTAAGCGCAGTTTGCGTCTAAATGCAGTTTGCGTCTAAATGCAGATTGCGTCTAAGCTCAGATTGCATCTAAGCGCAGTTTGCATCTAAGCGCAGTTTGCATCTAAACACAGTTTGCGTCTAAGCGCAGTTTACGTCTAAGCTCAGATTCGGAAAGATCTGAACTTAGACACTCGTTCGTAAAAGTGCAGAAGGCTGTTTGCAGTTATAAATGAAATCAAAATGTAAACGTAAACTGCAAAGAAACTCGTTCGTAAAAGCGCAGAAGACTGTTTGCAGTTATAAATAGAATCAAAACGTAAATGTAAACTACAATGTAAAGATCGTACGAAAACACCGATTTATGTCTGAATGCAGATTCGGAAAGATCAGAACTTAGAAACTTGTTCGTAAAAGCGCAGAGAGTAGTAGCTATGTAGGAGGTTTGCAGTAATGATAAAGTGCTCAAAATAAAAGCAAACCAGAGATTTAGAGTGGTTCGGTCAGTCTTGACCTACTCCACTTTTGGCTTCCTCCACCGACGAGGTCACCGACGTCAACTAGAGGCCTTCCTTCAATAGGCGAAGGCCAACCACCCTGTTACAGATTCACTCCTTAGGAGACAACCCTTACAGAACCTTTCTCTCCTCTCTTTACAACTCAAGACTTGAAGAATAGAAAGAGGAGAACTTTTAGACTTTACACAAATTTGAGCTCTTAGAATCACAGAAAAGATCAAGAATTCGGTGTAGGTCTGTATCTTTTCAGTGCTGAATGGGTGGGGTATTTATAGTCCCCAACCCAGTTCAAATTTGGAGCTCAAAACGATCAAATCCCGGAATTCCGGGATCAGGCGGTTGCACCTACTGACTGGGGCGGTTGCATCGCTTGGCAGAGCTCGAAGACTGAGCCTCTGGGCGGTGCTACCTCTGTCAGGGGCAGTTGCACCTCTCTGCCAGAGCTCGAAGACCGAGCTCAGGCTGTTGCACCGCCTGACTGGAGAGGTTGCACCGCTTGGCAGAGCTCGAAACTTGAGCTTTGGCGGTGCTACCTCCTGACATAGGAGGTTGCACCACCCAGTCTCGCTCGGAGACTGAGCCCTGGGCGGTTGCACCTCTTGGCTGGGGCGGTTGCACCGCCTAGTCTCGCTGGGAGACATAGCCTGGGCGGTGCTACCTCCCTGCTTGGGCGGTTGCACCTCCCACATCAACCTGGGTCCGAATGGGTTGAACTATTCGACCCAATTTGAGTTCTTCTGGGGCCCTATTGCCCCAGGATTAAGCTAATGGGATCACCTCCCATTTCTAACTTAATCAATGTGCTAACTACGATTATTTCCTAAGACAAATTCTGCAGCTTGCTCCGGTGCGTCAATCGCTTCTTTCGGCGAGTTTCCGGCGAACTTCCGTCGATCATCCGATGAACCCTCGGTGATGCTCCTGCGGACTTCCGGCAAACTCCTGGACTTGCGACGATCCACTTGGCAAGTTCCGACAAGCTCCTTTGGCAAGCTTCTGGACTTCTCGGATTTGTTCCCGCAGAACCTCCGACTACTGTCCGAACTTCCGTCGAGCTCTCGAACTCCAACGTGATCATTGTCATGACTCCGGCGCAACTCCTGCTGCATGTCTTACTTTCATCGTAGTTAATCCTGCACACACAAAAACAAAAACTTCGATCGAGACAATTAATCCTAAGCAATTAACCAAGTTGTCCGGCATGTCATTGGTCCCTCGACGCTTCGTCCGATTCTTCGGCGCATCGTCCTTTCCTGCAGCCTATTGCCCAATCGGCCAGTTGACTCCGCAACTCCGATATCCTTGGCACAATACCCGCTCTTCTTGGCCCGATGCCCGAGTCCACGACCCGAAGCCTTCTGTCGATACGTCGACCGATCCACCGGCCCGACGTCCAATCTTCTGACATGTTCCTTCGGCACAACATGATGTTCCTGCTTTAATTGTCTCATCCTGATCGAAGCACCCTGCGTCACTCAAAACGCAGATTAAATCATAAACATATATCAAGTAGTTTCATCATTAAAATACGAGATTCAATAGCAAGAACCATGTTGAATGAATATAGTCTACCCAAATATTTTTGGGCCGAAGTCGTAAACACAGCATACTATGTCATGAATAGAGTTCTAGTAAGGCCCTTACTCACCAAAACTCCTTATGAGTTCTGAAACAACAAAAAACCCAATATTTCATATTTTAAAGTTTTTGGGTGTAAGTGTTTTATCTTGAATGAAAAAGATGCCTTAGGAAAATTTGATGCTAAATCCAATGAAGGAATTTTTCTTGCCTATTCTTCTATTTCTAAAGCATTTTATATATTTAATAAAAGAACTTTGATTATAGAAGAATCTATTCATGTTGTTTTCAATGAGGTTTTTGAAATTAAGAAAAATGATTTTGATGATGATGTTAATTTTGATGCTGTGAATTTAAATGAAACCCTTTCTCCATCTAGCAACTTGGATGCATCTACTTCCGAAACATCCTTACCCAAGGATTGGAAGTATGTAGATGCTCATCGTAAGGAGCTAATCATAGGAGACACATCTAAAGGGGTTCAAACACGTTCTTCTCTTAAAAATTTTTGTGCCGACGTCGCTTTTCTCTCCTAAATTGAACCTAAATGTATTGATGAAGCCATGAAAGTTGATTCATGGATTATCGCCATGCAAGATGAGTTAAATTAATTTGAGAGAAATGAGGTGTGGAAGCTTGTTCCTAGGCCAAATGACCATTTAGTTATTGGTATTAAATGGATCTTTAGAAACAAGCAAGATGAATATGGTATCATGGTTAGAAACAAGGCTAGATTAGTGGCCAAAGGTTTCAACCAAGAAGAAGGTATCGATTACGAAGAAACCTTCGCTTCTATGACTCGATTAGAAGCCATAAGGATGCTCTTTGCCTATGTTAGTAGTAATAATTTTAAGTTGTTTCAAATGGATGTTAATAGTGCTTTTCTTAATGGCTTTATTTCCGAAGAAGTTTATGTTGAGCAACCTCCTGGATTTGAGAATGATAGTCTCCCTAATCATGTGTTTAAATTAACTAAAGCTCTCTATGATTTAAAACAAACCCCAAGGGCTTGGTATAAGAGACTTAGTTTATTTCTTATTAAAAATAATTTCTCTAAAGGCAAGGTCGATACTACATTATTTATCAAAAATTTTAAAAATAATTTTCTTATTGTTCAAATTTATGTTGATGATATCATTTTCGGTTCTACGAATGAATCTCTTTGTGAATCATTTGCTAAAAGTATTAGTCTTAAATTTGAAATGTGTTTAATAGGGGAATTAACATTCTTTTTGGGCTTACAAATCAAACAACTAAGTAATGGTACATTAATTAGTCAAACAAAATATGTCTTAGATTTGCTAAAAAGGTTTAATATGGATAGCTCAAAGGCTATCAACACTCCTATGAGCACCTCCACTAAGTTAGAAATTGATGAAAGTGGAGAAAGCTTTGATCAAAAAGCTTATAGGAGTATGATAGGAAGCTTACTTTACCTCACCGCAACTAGACTAGATATTATGTTTAGTGTAGGACTTTGTATTAAGTTTCAATCTAATTCTAAGATATCTCATCTTAAAGCAGTTAAGAGAATACTTAGATATCTTAAAGGAACCATAAATCTAGGATTATGGTATCCAAAATCTGAAAACTTTGAGCTAATTGCTTATGCTGATGCAAATTTTGCTGGATGTAGACTAGATAGAAAAAGCACTTCAGGAACATGTCAATTTTTAGGACACGTACTTGTTTCTAGGACTTCCAATAAACAAAATTCGGTTGCACTATCTACAACCGAAGCCGAGTACTTTGCAGCTAGTGCATGCTGTGCACAAGTTGTATGGATGAAAAACACTTTAGAGGATTATAAGATTCATCTTAAAAATATCCCCATAAAATGTGATAACACTAGTGTAATATGTTTAACCAAGAATCCCATTCAACACTCTAGGACAAAACATAGTAATCACTTTATACGAGATCATGTCACTAATCATGATGTAATCCTAGAATTTATTGATACAAAACATCAATTAGCCAATATTTTTACAAAGCCTTTAAGTGAAGAACAATTTGATTTTATTAGAAGAGAGTTAGGATTATTAATATGTCTGAATGCATGAATTTGTTAAATTTTATTTTTGGACTTTCTTGATTCGTTGATCAATCACTTAAATTTTGTACTACGAATTTTACATGATGATAAGATTGTGTGCCTCAATATCATGTTTACTTTCATAATTATGATTGAATATTAAGAAGTTTTAATCATACATCAGATTCTTAATCTTTGAGTATTACAAAGCACCAATGATTTTGCCTCATGCAAGTAGTGATGAAAAGGTATGACAAAACACTTTATAATTGCATGAATTTGATGTATATTTTCTTTCTGAACTATCTTTCACTTAATGTATTTCTTGAATGGAGCTTTCATGAGTCTATACCATTTCAAGTTGATTTTTGATACATAGAAGTCATTGACAAATGCATCTCTCGGATTTATTTCTTGTGAGTTTTTATTGAGAAATGGATTTGAAATGATGATTCTTTCACATGAATTCTTTCTTAATTAAGGAAGAATTTTTTTTGAGATGAACACTTGCAAGGATTTAATTTCACATAAATATCTTGATCCTTGTGAAAAATGAAGCATAATTTAATGAAACTCTTTTATCGTTTTTAACTTCATTCAAAGTTGGTTCTCAATGGTTTTCCCCCCTTACTTTCCTCCTTCATGTGAAGTTTTAATGAAAAATAAAAAGAGAGACGATGATGGAAGCCATCTCATTAAATATTTATAACTTTTAATGTGAGAACTTTTGAATGATATCATGTCATGAATTCTTGAAATATGATTTATATGAATTTCTTTATAATTTAAAATATGACATGAATTTTTACCACACTTGCATTTATTGTTGAATCGTTCTCCTTTTTATTTTTGTTGATGACAAAGGGGGAGAAATAATACCAAAATATGATAAATTGATGATAAATGTATACAATTTATTGATGATAAATGTATGCAATTTTACACTTGAAAAGGTTGCATGTTAACTTTTCTTCATTATGATAAGATATCTAGAGCTTAACTTACAATTTTACAAATTGATATCTTAGAATGATGAATTGCTCTGTTTGTCATCCTTCATTATTAGAAATATAAAGACTTGAAAATAAATGTCATTCCTTGATATCAAGTTAGATCATGATAGGAATCATGATGTTGTTAGGATCGAAGCGGCACTAAGAGGGGGGGGGGGGTGAATTAGTGCAGTGGTGAAGTGCGATAAACTTTTCACGATTTAAACACTTTTCGGAAACTTCGTACGATAAAAGCAACGTTTTCATTCTAAACCGTTTCGATTGCGTTTTAACTTTAAGAGATAAGCCAGACGGAGACAAAGCAGTATAGCATTAAAGTGCAAATGGTTTGCAGTAATATAAATGACAATAAGTAAATGCAAACCAGAGATTACGCCGATTTTACAGTGGTTCGGTCAAATGACCTACATCCACTTGCGAGGCCCCTCTTCGATGAGGCTCCCACCTTCCACTAGCAAATCTCTTGAAAGGGAAGGGTAAATACCCCTCTTACAACTTTTACAAGCGGTTCACTCTCTTACAGATTTTCAACAAGAAAGAAGGAGGTGAACACTAGCAAATTGAAAACAAGAAAGGCAAAGACTCTTCTAAGACTTTTCTCTCAATCACTTGCTGCTCAAAAAGTTGTTTTCTCAGCTGAGACTTGAGGGGTATTTATAGGCCTCAAGAGGATTCAAATTTGGGCTCCAAAAATTTGAATTCTCTTATGTTCCCGATGCTGGCGGTGCCACTTGTAACATCCCCCATTTTTAAAAATTTAGTAAAAGGTTTGTTTGTAAAAATAAGGATTATTTAATAATTATTTTATATTAAATGATATTATATTAAAGGTTTATGGCTAGGGACCTAAAAGTAAATGTTAGAAGTTTGATATAATTTATGAAAGATTCAGATTTAAGTTAGAAAAAAAAATATATATATATATATATAGTGGACATGTGTCACTAACTAACATAAGGTTGGTGCCACTTATTTTTGCTCTAAAGATGACACCTAGCCCCTTTCATGCATGCATGACACCTTGCAACTTTTGTATTAGCCAAAACCTAAATAATTAGATGAAAGGTTAAAGAAAACAAACCTGAAGAGTTGCAGCCAACGTGAGTTTGAAAGAAGAAGAAGAAGAAGAAGAAGAAGAAGAAGAAGAAGAAGAAGAAGAAGAGCTTGAGGTTTTTCATCAATTTTCTCACATTTGGGATTCAAATAATTTTAAGTCAAGTGTTCTAACCCAATCCCACAGTAACCTTAATCTCTGTTTTCATTTTTATTCTGTAAAATTTGAAAGATTTCAACCGGGAACCAGACCTTCTTTCGTTTTGATATAAAGTTATGAATCTGTAATTTTTCGGTAATCTGACCTCTATGCAATGTTTCGGTCATAACATTTTGTAATAAACTCTGATTTAGACAAAACCTGTTCCATTTGAAAGTAGACAAGAAATCTTTATTTTGGTATAAAGATCGAATGATTTGGAGTTTAAATGCCTACTAAGACATCTGTTTAAATTAACCCTACAGATTCTGCAAAACAGGGACCGAAATTTCTGACCTCCTGTTGCTTAACTACTTATAACTTTCTGTTGTGAACTCAGATTCATACAAAGTATGTTTTATTCGAAGCTAGACTCAAAATGCTTTCTGTATATACCTGATTTGAAATTTTTGGAGTACAATTGCTAACTGAAACATCTGCTTTCATCGACCCTATGGATTCAGTAAAACAGAGCTAATATTTTCAGACCTTTCGCTGCGAAATTATCTGTAACTCCCGGTTGTAAATTCCAAATCTTGTAAAACTTGATTTGAATAAAACTAGATTGACAAAGCTTTCTAATGACACCTATTTTGTATAAATTGGAGCATAATTGGTTATCCAAATAGTTCATACAATGTTCCTATCAAATTCTGCCAGAATCGAGCTTTGGTCGATTTCGGCTTTCCTTGTTACTTTCCTTTGGAAATCGATTTTGGCAAAAACTCTTACTTCAGTTATGCTTTACATTATTATGTTAAATTCCTGTATACTTTAGTCCTTTATTTATTTGTATATCTGCAGCTATCATCTAAAGTTCATGTTTGCATCGTAATTCGGCACATGCATCCCATTGTTCCGCATTTGCTTTTGAAATGTGCCTCTTCCAGTTTCATTTCGTTGGCCATTGTATTCACCTAACTTTCTTATTTCAATTGAGCTATATGTGATTTCTTGAAATCCTTGTATGCTCTTGCTATTGCTTCCTTTCAAATCTGAATATACTTGTGAAAGATTATTGCTTACTTCGGATTGACTCGTAAAGGCACATGTACGCTTTGTTGTTCCGCGTGTGCTTCCGATATATGCTGCTTATTGTTAAAACTGTCCTCTTGTACTCTGGTGTGTGGGATTGTCCGGACCCTTGCCAGAAATGGTAAAGGATATGCGCTTGTTGCCCGCTATGTGGGATCCCGCTATATGGGATATGCACTTGTTGCCCGCTATGTGGGTATGTGCTTAGAGCCTGCGATGCTCTACCGGCCCCCTTTGACTTCACCTAGACGTGGGTGGATGGAGCTCCCAGACGTGGGAGACTTTTGTCAGGTGGTCATTCAGAAATGGATGAATCACATTCTGACTGAGATCCCACTACACCTTCTGTATGTTTGATATGATATCCAGAGCTTTGATTATGTGTTTCTGTACATGCTTTGGATAAGATTGGTATGTTTGCATCGTCATGTGACATTTGAGCTTCTATTCATGTTTTGTTCTTTGATATATTTATGAAATGTTATAAGTCTTTGTTATACCTTGAAAACTACCATATGTCATCGATATGCTCCTTATGCCAATGATATGCTCCAATTACCTTTCCTCGATTGTATGAATAAAACGTGCTTCGAACGATATGATATTGAAATTCTGCATTCAAACAAAACATGCTACTGTTTCATCTTGTATCTCTGCTTTGTATTTTGATACCTCATTTGTTTGAAAACTGTCCTCTTTGCTATGGATATGTTAGTCATTTGTTGAGCTTTATATGCTCACCCCGTTGCTATATAAATTTTTCAGGATAGCTTATCGCTCACTAAAATGTGTAAATTGGGTTGAGGCAGTGGAAGACTAGAAGATTTTGGGGCAAATATTTTGTACTTGATAGGTTGATGTTGTATAAGTTCTTTTTGAGTGTAATGAAATATCAATGACAAATCTAGATTGATGTATCTTGTAAATATTTGAAATGTATCTCTTATGTCAGGATTTTGGAAATGTTAAGTCTAAACTGTGTACTGATATAAACATGTAGTACATGTTGGCTTTGTGAGTGCATTAACTGCTGCGCTTATGGATTTATGATATAGTTATGGTTTAGTTAAGTTGAGTTTTGGATTTTAAGAATCATCTAGTGACATGATGTATGATTATAGACTGTACAGGTTTTGTGAATTGTGGATTGTAGAGGTGAATGACTTGAATGTTTTTCTTAGTGACCTCAAATGTGTGATTGGATTCTGGATTGTTTGTTGAATTAAATATTATTAATCTTGAATTAGGTTCACACCTCCTGAATGAGAATTATATTTGGGAGGGGCGTGATCAGAGTGGTATCAGAGCATGGTTTGAGGTTCACTGAAATATTTGATTTGTTGACATGCAAAATATATTGAGGTCTAGTGAACTATAGTGATTGGTGAAAATTTTCTTTGATGCATTTTTGGAAATTAGGATGACGAGGACATTTAGTTCTCCTACTTCATCTGCTTTTGATTAATGAAGTACGATAAAAGGGTTGATCGAGGATATTAAATCAAAGTAGCGCAGTAGAAGCGTGGTGAACCTAATACATTGGTAGTAGAAAAATAGATGATGTGATTGGAGAAGATATTTGATGTACGAAATTGTTCTGATGATCAAAAGAATTTCTAGAGATCAAAAACAGGAATAGCAAGGACAAGGTTACTAACAAAAAAAAAAAAATTAGAAATGAATTAGAATGTGATAACAAGAGGGTCAAGACATCATCGATTTAAAAAGTGAAGTCACCACAAAAGATTTAATCCTGTGTACGATGCGAGTTAAATTATGAAATAAGTTTGTATTTGTAGGTGACTGGAGCCTATTTTGCTTGTGAAATTTTGGATCATAAAATAAAAGATTGCCCTTTGGACAAGAAGAAAGAATCACTGTCTTATAAATCATCAGCCCATGTCAGAGTGTATGTTATCGCGGAATATGATTCTAAAGCTTTTGAATTAGTGGTCGAAGGTACTATTCATGTTTATGAAAGAATGCAAATATTTGTTTGACCATACGTCTCATCTATGATTTGATTCGTAATATTTTGCTCATCACATGGGCATTCAACCTAAACCACTGGATTATATGCTATATGTAAATATGGCTATTGGGGATTGTTTGATAACAAACTCGATCTGGTCATCTTATTTGATTTCTATTGGAGAACATGAACTTTTTGCTGATTTGATTCTCCTAGAGATCCAGGGTTTTGATATTATACTTGGCATGGATTGACTATCTTCCTATCATGCTAGTGTTGATTGCTATACAAAAATAATTACTTTCTGCATACCAGATCAGCCTATATTTTACTTTGAGGGTATTAGGCATGATTTGCCTCCTTGCTTGATATCAGCACTTCAAGCTTATCATTTTATGCAGAAGGATTGTTTTTGTTATATGGTGTGTGTGTAAAGGAGCATTCAAATCAAGAAACTCACCTAAATGAAATTACAGTGGTCAAAGAGTTCCCTGATGTATTTCCAGATGATTTGCCTGGTTTATCTCCAGATAGAGAGGGTGAATTTACTATTGATTTGGTCCCTAGGACAACCCCAATATCTAAGCCTCCTTATAGAATGGCACCACTCGAGCTAGAGGAATTGAAAAAGCAACTACAAGAACTATTAGATAAGGGTTTCATTCGACCCAGTGTTTCACCATGGGGTGCTCCAGTGCTATTAGTTAAGAAGAAGGATGGAACATTAAGACTTTATATTGATTATAGACAATTGAATCAGGTGACCATAAAAAAACAAGTATCCCCTACCCAGAATTGATGATTTGTTTGATCAATTGCAAGGTACACAAGTATTCTCCAAGATTGATTTAAGGTCAGGTTACTATCAGTTGAAGATCATGAAGGAGGATATTCCAAAAACAGCTTTTAGAACTCGATATGGTCACTATGAATTCTTAGTGATGCCTTTTGGTTTAACTAATGCCCCTGCAGCTTTTATGGAAGCTGTTGTTAAGTGGGAAGTACCAACAAACGTGACAGAAGTTAGAAGCTTCTTGGGCATGACGGGTTATTATAGGAGATTTGTGGAGGGATTTTCTTGAATCACTCAACCTCTCGCCAAACTCACTCAAAAGAATGTGAAAATTGTATGGGGTAATGATTGTGAGCAAAGTTTTCAAGAGTTAAAAAGGAGATTGACTAGTGCCCCTATTCTCACTATTCCAAGTGGTGATGAGGGATTTATGGTTTACACTAATGCCTCAAGAAAGGGTCTTGGATGTGTTTTGATGCAAGAAAGGAAAGTGATTGCTTATGCTTCTAGACAACTAAAGAGTTATGAACTGAATTATCCAACTCATGATTTGGAATTGGCAGCAATTGTTTTTGCTCTAAAGATTTGGAGGCATTACTTGTATGGACGAACATTTGAAATCTTTACTGATCATAAGAGTTTAAAGTATATTTTTACTCAAAAAGAGTTAAACATGAGACAACGGAGATGGATAGAACTTTTAAAGGATTATAATTGTACCATTCGTTATCACCTGGGTAAAGCTAATGTTGTAGCATAGGCCCTTAGTAGAAAATCTACAAGTTTTATAGTGACTTTGGTTGTGAAGCAATGGAAGTTATTAGAAGAGAATTATGATTTGAATGTTGAGAAAAGGGCAAGACTCAATGATATTAATGGCCTCCATCCAAGTGCAATCTGATCTCATTCAACAAATTAAAGCACGACAACTACGTGATCGACGCTTGATCTGCTTAAGGAATGAAGTAGAAAAGGGATTGAAACTGAATTTTCGAGTTTCAGAGGATGGCCTATTGAGATTAGGGAATAGAATATATGTTCCAAATGACTCAGATATCAAAAATCAAATCCTAAGAGATGGTCATAATTCAAAGTACACCATGCATCCTGGTAGCACTAAGATGTATAGAGATCTCCAAAGTCATTATTGGTGAGAAGGCATGAAGAAGGAGATTGCAATATATGTTTCAAAGTGTTTGACTTGTCAGCAAATCAAAGCAGAACACCAAAGACCTAGAGGTTTGTTGCAACCTTTAGATATTCCTTAATGGAAATGTGAATGTATTGCCATGGACTTTATTTCAGGACTACCCCGAACATCTAGAAAGCATGATGCTATTTGGGTTATCATTGATAGGTTAATGAAATCTGCACATTTCCTACCGATCAATATGACTTATTCTTTTGATAGGCTTGCAGATTTATATATATAAATGAAATAGTAAGACTTCATGGTGTTCCAAAGGAGATAATCTCTAACAGAGACTCCAGATTTCTATCTAGATTTTAGAGAAAGTTACGGGAATCTATTGGCAATAAAGTCAAGTTTAGCACTGCTTATCACCCTCAAACTGATGGTCAATCAGAAAGAACCATTCAAACACTTGAGGATTTGCTTCGAGCCTATGTTATGGATTGGAAAGGTGAATGGGATAAAGATATCTCTCTTATTGAGTTCACTTACAATAATAGTTATCATTCAAGTATTCAGATGGCTCCTTATGAAGCTTTATATGGGCGAAAGTGCAAGACGCCTATATGTTGGGAAGAAATTGGCGACAGAAAGTTATTAGCATCAGAAAAAGTACAAGAGACTACTGAGAAAATTCAACTTATAAGAAAAAAGGTTAAAGACAGCTCAGAGTCGTCAAAAGAGTTATGTTGATAACAGAATATGAAATATTGAGTTTCAAATCGGAGATTTTGTATTCCTAAATGTCTCCCCTTCTAAAGGCATTGTAAGATTTGGGAAGAAAGGAAAGTTAAACTCAAGATTTATTGGACCTTTTGAGATTCTTGAGAGGGTTGGTTCTGTCGCTTACAGGATTGGCTTGACACCATCATTGTGCCATATCCATGATATGTTTCATGTTTCAATGATCAGAAAGTATATACATGATCCCTCTCATATCATTAAGTATGAGCCGATGGTGATTGATAAAGACTTGTCTTATGTGGAAGAGCCCACTCAGATTGTTGATAAAAAAGAAAAGATCTTGAGGAATCGGGTTATCCCTCTAGTTAAAGTGATCTGGAGATATCATTCTGGAGAGGAAACAACTTGGGAGCTTGAGGAAGAAATGATGAAAGCTTATTCTCATCTTTTCGTCGAATGAGGTATGATAAATTTAGAGGACTAAATTTTTTTTTTAAGGAGGGGAGAGTGTAACATCCCCCATTTTTAAAAATTTAGTAAAAGGTTTGTTTGTAAAAATAAGGATTATTTAATAATTATTTTATATTAAATGATATTATATTAAAGGTTTATGGCTAGGGACCTAAAAGTAAATATTAGAAGTTTGATATAATTTATGAAAGATTCAGATTTAAGTTAGAAAAAAAAAAATATATATATATATATAGTGGACATGTGTCACTAACTAACATAAGGTTGGTGCCACTTATCTTTGCTCTAAAGATGACACCTAGCCCCTTTCATGCATGCATGACACCTTGCAACTTTTGTATTAGCCAAAACCTAAATAATTAGATGAAAGGTTAAAGAAAACAAACCTGAAGAGTTGCAGCCAACGTGAGTTTGAGAGAAAAGAAGAAGAAGAAGAAGAAGAAGAAGAGCTTGAGGTTTTTCATCAATTTTCTCACATTTGGGATTCAAATAATTTTAAGGCAAGTGTTCTAACCCAATCCCACAGTAACCTTAATCTCTGTTTTCATTTTTATTCTGTAAAATTTGAAAGATTTCAACTGGGAACCAGACCTTCTTTCGTTTTGATATAAAGTTATGAATCTGTAATTTTTCGGTAATCTGACCTCTATGCAATGTTTCGGTCATAACATTTTGTAATAAAATCTAATTTAGACAAAACCTGTTCCATTTAAAATTAGACAAGAAAATATTTATTTTGATATAAAGATCGAATGATTTGGAGTTTAAATGCCTACTAAGACTTTTGTTTAAATTAACCCTACAGATTCTGCAAAACAGGGACCGAAATTTCTGACCTCTTGTTGCTTAACTACTTATAACTTTCTGTTGTGAACTCAGATTCATACAAAGTATGTTTTATTCGAAGCTAGACTCAAAATGCATTCTGTATATACCTGATTTGAAATTTTTGGAGTACAATTGCTAACTGAAACATCTGCTTTCATCGACCCTATGGATTCAGTAAAACAGAGCTAATATTTTCAGACATTTCGCTGCGAAATTATCTGTAACTCCCGGTTGTAAATTCCAAATCTTGTAAAACTTGATTTGCATAAAACTAGATTGACAAAGATTTCTAATGAAACCTATTTTGTATAAATTGGAGCATAATTGGTTATCCAAATAGTTCATACAATGTTCCTATCAAATTCTGCCAGAATCGAGCTTTGGTCGATTTCGGCTTTCCTTGTTACTTTCCTTTGGAAATTGATTTTGGAAAAAACTCTTACTTCAGTTAAGCTTTACATTATTATCTTAAATTCCTATATACTTTAGTCCTTTATTTATTTGTATATCTGCAGCTATCATCTAAAGTTCATGTTTGCATCGTAATTCGGCACATGCATCCCATTGTTCCGCATTTGCTTTTGAAATGTGCCTCTTCCAGTTTCATTTCGTTGGCCATTGTATTCACCTAACTTTCTTATTTCAATTGAGCTATATGTGATTTCTTGAAATCCTTGTATGCTCTTGCTATTGCTTCCTTTCAAATCTGAATATACTTATGAAAGATTATTGCTTACTTCGGATTGACTCGTAAAGGCACATGTACGCTTTGTTGTTCCGCGTATGCTTCCGATATATGCTGCTTATTGTTAAAACTGTCCTCTTGTACTCTGGTGTGTGGGATTGTCTGGACCCTTGCCAGAAATGGTAAAGGATATGCGCTTGTTGCCCGCTATGTGGGATCCCGCTATGTGGGATATGCGCTTGTTGCCCGCTATGTGGGTTTGTGCTTAGAGCCTGCGATGCTTTGCCGGCCCCCTTTGACTTCACCTAGACGTGGGTGGATGGAGCTCCCAGACGTGGGAGACTTTTTTCAGGTGGTCATTCAGAAATGGATGAATCACATTCTGACTGAGATCCCACTACACCTTCTGTATGTTTGATATGATATCCAGAGCTTTGGTTATGTGTTTCTGTACATGCTTTGGATAAGATTGATATGTTTGCATCGTCATGTGACATTTGAGCTTCTATTCATGTTTTGTTCTTTGATATATTTATGAAATGTTATAAGTCTTTGTTATACCTTGAAAACTACCATATGTCATCGATATGCTCCTTATGCCAATGATATGCTCCAATTACCTTTCCTCGATTGTATGAATAAAACGTGCTTCGAACGATATGATATTGAAATTCTGCATTCAAACAAAACATGCTACTGTTTCATCTTGTATCTATGCTTTGTATTTTGATACCTCATTTGTTTGAAAACTGTCCTCTTTGTTATGGATATGTTAGTCATTTGCTGAGCTTTATATGCTCACCCCGTTGCTATATAAATTTTTCAGGATAGCTTTTCGCTCACTAAAATGTGTAAATTGGGTTGAGGCAGTGGAAGACTAGAAGATTTTGGGGCAAATATTTTGTACTTGATAGGTTGATATTGTATAAGTTCTTTTTGGGTGTAATGAAATATCAATGACAAATCTAGATTGATGTATCTTGTAAATATTTGAAATGTATCTCTTATGTCAGGATTTTAGAAATGTTAAGTCTAAACTGTGTACTGATATAAACATGTAGTACATGTTGGCTTTGTGAGTGCATTAACTGCTGCGCTTATGGATTTATGATATAGTTATGGTTTAGTTAAGTTGAGTTTTGGATTTTAAGAATCATCTAGTGACATGATGTATGATTATAGACTGTACAGGTTTTGTGAATTGTGGATTGTAGAGGTGAATGACTTGAATGTTTTTCTTAGTGACCTCAAATGTGTGATTGGATCCTGGATTGTTTGTTGAATTAAATATTATTAATCTTGAATTAGGTTCACACCTCCTGAATGAGAATTATATTTGGGAGGGGCGTGACACCGCCCAGCCAAGCGGTGCCACCGCCCAGCGCTCGGGTGCTGGGCGGTGCAACCGCCCAGCCTAGGAGGTGTCACCGCCCAGCTCTCGGGTGCTGGGCGGTGCCACCGCCTAGGCCAATTCAGCTCACTGGTTGGGCTCCAAACTTGGCCCAAACTAGTCCGAACTCAGGCCCAATTGGCCCCTACTTGGGTTATAGGATTAATACCTAATCCTAATCCTAATTAGCATGCTAACTACGAATTTAAAGACATTTTCTAAGCTATTACAAAGTCCGTAAGTCAAGACTTCTTCCAGCGAGCTTCTGGCGAACTTCCGACGGTCTTCCGATAAACTCTCGGAAACCATTTTGCGGACTCCCGGCAAGCTCCTAGACTTCACGATTTGATCTTGGCGAGTTCCGATGATCTTTGGTAAGCTCCGATCTTTCTCGGCGAGCTCCGCGAACTTCCAACGAACCTTCCGGCGAGCTTCCTAAAAACCCTTCGGCAAGCTCCCTACTCATTCTTGGCTAGTTCCGGCAGCATTCCCGATGAACCTTCGGACTTCCGTCGAACTCTCGAACTCATAATGAATCCTTCGTGCTGGACTCCGACACTTTGGTTTGCTTTATGTCTTCGTCGTTATCGTAGTTAATTCTGCACACACAAGCAAAAACTCTTCCCCGATCTAGACAATTATTATAAAGCGAATTGACATTCTGTTGCCCGGCACGTCATTGATTGGCGCTTCGTCCGATTCTTCGGCGCATCGTCCTCTCTTGCGGCTTGTTGCCCAATCGGCGGTTGACCTCCGCAACGCCGATATCCTTAGCGCAATTCCGCTCTTGGCCCGATGCCCGACGTTCGAAGCCTTCTGCCATCCAATATCCTAACGTGATCTCCTCCGGCACAACGTCAATTCCTCCTGCCTTAATTGTCTAATCCTAATCGAGTAGACCTGCATAACTCAAAATGCAGTTAAACATAAACATAATTATCAATTGGTTTCATCATCAAAATACGAGATTCAACAATCTCCCCCTTTTTGATGATGACAACTAATTGATGACGGAGTTAAACTTGACTCCCGGAGTTTAAACAAACTCCCCCTATCAATATGCCATATTGATAGAACCTTGAATTCAAACTGAATTCAAGTCATTGCAATATTCATCATGAATACTTGCAACACGTCATTATGAACTCATGCATAGACTTATGCATATCATGTCATCAACATACTTCTCCCCCTTTGTCATCAACAAAAAAGAGAAGTACAACTATTCTTTGTGTTTGTAATATAAGTTTATCATTACATGAAAAACATAATATTAAGTTTTATCATCATGCAGTTTTGAAGCTAGAAAATTTAGCAAGTAATGCATCATGCTTAGGACATTTAAGCTATCAAGTTTTAGATATGCAAGTTTCACAGCATACAAGATAGCACTTTTGGTAATGTTCAAGATAGCAAGTTCTACATCATGTAAGCTAGCAATATTGAGATGTTCAAGAAAGCAACTCTTGCTTCTTGAAATATGCAAATTTGTCAAGTTTTGCTAGATGTGCAATTTAGCATTTTTGCCTCTTAAGATAGGCAAGATAGCACATTTGCTTCTTTTGAGATAGCAACTTTTTGCTTCTCTTTAGACTACAAGCTAGCAATTTTTACAATATGTAAGTTTCACAATATACAAGCTAGCAAAAATTTCGAAAGCAAATGCAAGATAGCTTTCTTGTGTAAGCTCATAATTCTTGCTTCCTATTGCAATGTGCAAGTTGCAAGTTTTGCTTCTTGAGATTGGCAAGATAGCACTTTTGCAATTTTTGTTTCTTAAGATAGGCTAGCTTGTCACGTTCAAAATAACAAGCTCTTTCTTCTAGAAGTGTCATTTTTGCTTTCTTTGCAAAGTGTAAGCTAGCAAAATGTTTGAAAAAGTGATCAAGTTTTGCAACATACAAGCTAGCAAAAATGCCAAACTAGCAAGAGATAATGTTTTACATGAGGCAAGCAAACAATTTGGCAAATGTTACATTTGCATCTTCTCTTTTGAGAAGTGCAATTTTTGCTTTCATCTTGAATTGTTCAAGCTAGTTAGTTTGCCTCTTTTCATGATGTCCACGCTAGAAATTCTTGCTCCCCCTTTGTCATTGTCAAAAAGAAGGGAAGACTCTTATATCAATTTTCATATTATGATAAAGGTAAGTATCATTCTTATTTGTGCATCATTATATATTCAAATTAAAATATACACAATTTCAATAACCTTATTTTTCATGCACGATACCGAAAAATAAATCAATCATCATTAATAAGCATATCATACATGATACTCAAACATTAAAATTTTTAAGCATTTATCAACATGTTGATCATGATACCAAACATTCATCATTTAAAGCATTCATGATACACATCATATGCAATAAATACATCATGTACATCATTATCATAAGTATTGCATACATCATTTTAACTTTATGAATATTTCATCATTGCATGCATTATACCAAAACATTTCAAGCCATGCAAGCCATAAATACAAAGAAATCATGTCATGAAGGATAAAATCATTTGAATACCAAAAAACATGATTCATATAGTAAATATCTTCTTTAAATAAAATATCAAGAAAAATCATAGGAGTACAAAGAAGAGATCTTGTTTTAAAAGAAAAATCAAGTAATAACTCCAAGAACTCACAAGGAAAAATCATGATTCATTTAGAAAATCTCCTCTCAAGAGAATATCAAGTAAAATTGTAGAAGATCGATTAATTAAAAATTTTGATTTATAATAAAATCTCATGTATCGAATGTCGAGAAATCAAAATGATGATTTATATATAAAAAATATCACAAGTTATATTCAAGAGAAAAATCATCATTCATTTTCAACTTATTCAATTTGTCACATCAATATTTCTTAGATATGCATGATACCAAAACATGGTTTTAAATCTTTAACATATAACATGCATAAATTGAAAAGAGAAGGGAAGAATTCAAACGTACAAAGTTTTCAACCATCTCATAAACAAATGTAAGACCAAGTCATGAATCCAAAATTCCATGAATCAAAATAATCATCAAAGGTAATCTCATGTTATTCCAAGAAATCAATATAATGATTTTGATAAAAATCATTTCAAATTTAAATCATCAAAATCATCAAAATATCAACATTACTTTCAAGAGATTCAAAATGGTATACATAGATTTATCATAATAAACATCAAGATCAATAGGATAGAGAAAAATAAATTTTCAAGGAAAAAATATTTTCCTCTTTTAAGTTGTTTCAATTCATATGATTTTATTTCACTTATACCAAATAAAAACATGTATAATGTTTAAAACCGAAAGTGTAAGATTTATTACAACAAAGATTAATAAGGCACTTTCATTATGGTAAAAATCAATAATCCATAAATCACAAGATTCATATGCATAATTTTGAAATTTATTAAGCATGATCATTATGCATGACACTAAAACATGGTTTCAAAATGTTTAATATTTTCATTACATCATTATGCAATGGTTTCATTGAACATAATTTTGAATGATTCTTATAGATAACTAAAACTTCTTTAGTTTTAATTTATGTGATTGACTTTATATTAGCATGCTCAACTTTTGTTCTTATGTCAAAAACATACATCGTGTTTGAAAACCAAAGACAAGGTTTAAAAAAAATCATCAAGCCTTCCATATAAAAACCATGCATCATCATTGAAGGTTAATATGAAATCATCAAAAAACACATTCTTGCTTCTCAAGCACATATATATGATTATTTAAATCTAACATTTTATTCTATTAACATAAAACATACAATTTTCAAGAAAAATAATTATTCAAAAGAAAAGAGAAAATGCATCATGGAAAACATCAAGTAATTTCAAAATAATTCAAGAGAGTTGAGTTACTTACCTTGTAGTCGAAGCCCGTCAAAGCCCAATTCTCCGTTTCACCTTTGGAAGTTCTTGATTCATCCTTGATTGCCTTCCTCTTCTTTGGCCTCTCCCTCCGTTCAAGTTCATTGTTTATTTTAGATTTTTGTTTAATAAACTTATTAAGATTTAGTGTTCGAAGTTCAAGTTCATCATTGTCCTCATCACTTGAGTCATTGCTTAAGTGGTATTCATTTGTCCGGAGTTCCAAATCCTTCCTGTTCTTTGAAAGGTGATTTTGTTCATCATGTGCATTGTGCACCATTTCATATGTCATCAACAAACCAATTAGTTCTTCAAGTGAAAAAATATTTAAATCTTTTGTTTCTTGTATTACGGTTATTTTAGAATCCTACCTTTTTGGAAGGGATCTTAAGATCTTGCTTACGAGATCAAAATTCGAAAAAGATTTACCAAGAACTCTTAGATTATTGACGACATCCGTGAAACGGGTGTACATGTCGCCTATAGTCTCGCTTGGTTGCATTTGAAAAAGCTCAAAATCATGCAATAAAATGTTAACTTTCGAGTCTTTGACTCTACTAGTTCCCTCGTGCGTGATTTCAAGTGTTCGCCAAATATCGAAAGCTGTTTCGCACATAGAAATCCGATTGAACTCATTTTTGTCCAAAGCGCAAAATAAGGCATTCATAGCCTTTGCGTTTAAAGAAAATACTTCTTCTCCAAATCCGACCATTCGTTCATCGATTTAGAGGGAAGTTGAAAACCGTTTTCAACGATATTCCGCAAATCCAAATTCATAGAAATCAAGAAAACTCTCATTCGAGTTTTCCAATAAGGGTAGTCCAATCCGTTAAACAATGGTGGACGAAAGACCGATAAGCCCTCTTGAAAGCCATGAAGAGCCATTTCTCTCGGGTGTAAATCTGAAATGTGAAATACCGTGCTCTGATACCAATTGTTAGGATCGAAGCGGCACTAAGAGGGGGGGGGGGGGGGGGTGAATTAGTGCAGTGGTGAAGTGCGATAAACTTTTCACGATTTAAACACTTTTCGGAAACTTCGTACGATAAAAGCAACGTTTTCGTTTAAAACCGTTTCGATTGCGTTTTAACTTTAAGAGATAAGTCAGACAGAGACAAAGCAGTATATCATTAAAGTGCAAATGGTTTGCAGTAATATAAATGACAATAAGTAAATGCAAACTAGAGATTACGCCGATTTTACAGTGGTTCGGTCAAATGACCTACATCCACTTGCGAGGCCCCTCTTCGATGAGGCTCCCACCTTCCACTAGCAAATCTCTTGAAAGGGAAGGGTAAATACCCCTCTTACAACTTTTACAAGCGGTTCACTCTCTTACAGATTTTCAGCAAGAAAGAAGGAGGTGAACACTAGCAAATTGAAAACAAGAAAGGCAAAGACTCTTCTAAGACTTTTCTCTCAATCACTTGCTGCTCAAAAAGTTATTTTCTCAGTTGAGACTTGAGGGGTATTTATAGGCCTCAAGAGGATTCAAATTTGGGCTCCAAAAATTTGAATTCTCTTATGTTCCCGATGCTGGCGGTGCCATCGCCCAGCCAAGCGGTGCAACCACCCAGCCTAGGAGGTGTTACTGTCCAGCTCTCGGGTGCTGGGCGGTGCCACCGCCTAGGCCAATTCAGCTCACAGGTTGGGCTCCAAACTTGTCCCAAACCAGTCCGAACTCGGGCCCAATTGGCCCCTACTTGGGTTATAGGATTAATACCTAATCCTAATCCTAATTAGCATGCTAACTATGAATTTAAAGACATTTTCTAAGCTATTACAAAGTCCGTAAGTCAAGACTTCTTCCAGCGAGCTTCCGGCGAACTTCCGACGGTATTCCGATAAACTCTCGGAAACCATTCTGCGGACTCCCGGCAAGCTCCTAGACTTCACGATTTGATCTTGGCGAGTTCTGATGAGCTTCTTTGGCAAGCTACGATCTTTCTCGGCGAGCTCCGCGAACTTCCAACGAACCTTCCGGCGAGCTTCCGAAAAACCCTTCGGCAAGCTCCCTACTCATTCTTGGCTAGTTCCGGTAGCATTCCCGATGAACCTTCGGACTTCCGTCGAACTGTCGAACTCGTAATGAATCCTTCGTGCTGGACTCCGACACTTTGTTTTGCTTTATGTCTTCGTCGTTATCGTAGTTAATTCTGCACACACAAGCAAAAACTCTACTCCGATCTAGACAATTATTATAAAGCGAATTGACATTCTGTTGTCCGGCACGTCATTGGTTGGCGCTTCGTCCGATTCTTCGGCGCATCGTCCTCTCTTGCGGCTTGTTGCCCAATCGGCGGTTGACCTCCGCAACGCCGATATCCTTGGCGCAATTCCGCTCTTGGCCCGATGCCCGACGTTCGAAGCCTTCTGCCATCTAATATCCTAACGTGATCTCCTCCGGCACAACGTCAATTCCTCCTACCTTAATTGTCTAATCCTAATCGAGTAGACCTGCATAACTCAAAATGCAGTTAAACATAAACATAATTATCAATTGGTTTCATCATCAAAATACGAGATTTAACAGATGTGAGTATTGATAAGTTTAAATGAACTTAACTTATCAATATGTCTCTTGAATTTAATGGTCTTGAATTCAAGAATTACTTTTCTCAAGTATGGCATATAGATAGGGGGAGTTAAGGTTAACTCTGTCATCAGTTGATTGTCATCATAAAAAAGAGAGAGATTATTGAATCTCGGATTTTGATGATGAAGTCAATTATAATTTATTTGATCTAATCTGTATATTGAGAAAAGTGTACAAAATTAACTATGATGACAGTAAGACTTGAAGCAGGTGTTGTGCCAAAGTTAAGATCAAGATCATGTTTGGAGTTCGAGAGTTTGTCGGAAGTTCGGACATTCGTCAGAAGTTCTACGGGAACCAATTGAGAAGTCCAAAAGCTTGCCACAGAAGCTTGTTGGAACTCGCCAAGAAGATCATCGCAAAGTCCAGGAGCTTGCCGGGAGTCCGCCGAAGCATTGCCGAGAGTTCGTCGGATGTTCGCCAGAAGTATGCCGGAAGCTCGCCGAAGGAAGCGATTGACGCACCGGAATACGAATTGTAGTAATCATGTCTTAATTGTCATAGTTAAAGTGTAGATTAAGTTAGGATTGGGAGGTAATCCCACTAACTTAATTAGGGGCCAATTGGGCCCTTAACAGGTCTCAATTGGGCCGAATGGAGCAGCCCATTCGGCCCTTGAATTCCTAGCTAGTGGTGGTACCGCTTGGGAGACTCAGTCTCCCAAGAATTCTGGGTGGTGGTACCGCCCCTATTAGGCAGTGGTACTGCTAGTGCTCATCTTCGAGCTCTGTCAGGTGGTAGTACTACCTAGTGGCAGATGTCAGGCGGTAGTACCGCCTAGTAATGGCGGTGGTACCGCCAGGACCCCGGAAATCCGGGATTAGATACTTTTAGGCTCCATTTTTGAAGCCATTGGGACCTATAAAAACCCCACCCTTTCCTGCATGAAAGGGCATGAAACCTATTGGCAAATCTTAAGTTCTTTGAGGCTTAAAGTGTTGTAAAAAGTGCTAGAATTCTCCTCCTTTTCTAAGTGTTGAGATCATTCAAGAGAGGAGTGAAACTTGTAAGGGTTGTCTCCTAAGCCCGGTAAAAGGAGAAAAGTTGTAAAAGGATGGTTGACCTTCGCCTATTGAAGAAAGGCCTCTAGTGGACGCTGGTGACCTCGTCGGAGGAGGAAGCCGAAAGTGGATGTAGGTCACGTTTGACCGAACCACTCCAAAACTCGGTTTGCATTTACTTTGAGCAACTTTCTTTTATAGCAAACTGCCTCTCCTCCTTACTATGTTTTAACTATGTCTTCCTAGATCGGCTTTAATCATGCGAAGACTTTATGAAACAGATGTTGTTCATTTATGCAACTTACATTGCTACAAGGATGATGAGAGACTTTATGAAACTGCCTCTCCTCTTGATTTAACTTACGTTGTTCTACCTCTCTCATCCTTGCTCAGAACAAGGACTCTGAGCAAGGATGAGAGAGGTATTTATAGGTCCTAAATGAATTCAAACTTGGAGCCTAAAAGGGTCTTATTCTTGATTTTCGGGTACTGGTGGTACCACAGCCTATAGCACTGACACTGGGCGGTACCACCGCCCAGTCTAGATGTACCACCGCTTAGGAGATTGTGTCTAGACGGTACCATCACCTACACTACGCAATACCACTACCCAGTTTGACAGTACTATTGCCTGACATAGTCTTGGAGATTGTATCTCGGAGACTAAGCCACTAGTAGTGCCACCGCTTGGACTGGCGGTGCCATCGCCTCACCCAACTTTTGAGTCACTAAATGGGCCTTTCTCTTGGCCCAAAATAATCCCAATTTAGGCCTAATTGACTCCTAATTGAGTTGACCTAATTATATTCTAAACTAACTCAGTTAGAACTAAAACTAACTCGATCTAAACAAATTATTACAAAGAACGAATCATTTGTTCTCCGGTATGTCATTGGTTCTTCCAATGCTTCGTCCGATCATTCGGTACATCGTCCTCTCCTTCAACGTATTGTCTAATCGGCATATTGATACTCACAACTTCTAATCTTCTTGGCACAATGTTTGATCCTTCGACCGATTGCCTGAATTCACGGCACGAAGTCTTTTGTCGAAACGTCGACCGATCCTCTTGCTCGATGGCCAATCTTCTGACATGTTCGACTCCGGCCCAACATCCGATTCCTCCTGCTTTAATTAATTTACCTCTCCTTGATCGAAGCTAGTCCTATGTAACTCAAAACGCAGATTAGATCATCTCTCAAAATCACACATGAAGGCACTAGCAAAGTTAAAGATTCAAAAATCAACTTTTTAATACATGATTTTGAACTTTTTTAAATGAAGCTAAGTGAAACCGTTGTTGACATATATACCCATTTTACGGATATCGTCAATGGTTTAAAAGCACTTGGTGGAAGTTTTTTGAGATTTGAACTTGCAAACAAGATTTTATGTTCTCTTAATAAGAGTTGGGATTCAAAAGTAACGGCTATTCAATAATAAAAAAACTTGAACCATTTACCAATTGAAGAACTTATAAGGTCTTTGATGACCTATGAAATGACATGCAATGCATTGAAGAACTTGAAAATTATCTTCCAAAGAATAGAAAGGATTTCAAACTTAGAACAATTGAAGACCACTCGAGCATAAGCTTAAGTGATGGTGAACTTGAACTCCTCACTATGAAATTTAAAAAGTTCATAAAATAAAAATTAAAGAACAAAAAGAATGCAACTACTTGCTATGAACACAAGAAGAGGAAAACACCTTAGGATGAATCGAGCTCCTCTGAAGACGAGGAGAAAATCAACAAAGGTTATGTGGCAAACTACGCCTTAACGACTTTCTACAATGAGGTAACCGAAACCCCTTTGCCTTATTTTGAAATTACATAATGCTTTTCATCAGTTATTTTAGTTTAGAAAAATTATTTTTCTTGAAAATTACATGTTTAATAATATAATGAAAATGCTAAAACATTGGGATCATGCTTATCCTTCTAGTAATTTTGAAAATGATCATGAAAATTATATGTTTTATGATTAGTGAACAAAAATGTTAGACTTAAATCTAATGATAATCCTATATATGTTTTTAAGAAGCATTAATATGTATTATGTTGATTAATCATATTGTTTCTCAATTTTGATTGAAGATGATCTATGATTAATGAAATTATGTTTGATTTGAAGTAATGATTTAATATCATGCTTAATGAGTTTATCTTTCGAAATTATGCATGATGATTCTTGTGATTTATGGATTATCGATTTTTACCATAATAAAAGTGGTTTTTTCGGTTTTAAAAAGGATACATGTCTTGATTTGACATAAATGACAAACGCATGCTTATATGAAATAATGTAAGTATCATGCTTGACGATTTTATATTTAATTAAGCATAATGATTTAAGGAAATGATGATTTTATATTTCGAACTTATGCATGACAGTTTTTGTGATCTTTTGAAAGTTCTTTTTTGGTGTTAATGAATGATGCATGAATTCAGCATAAAAGAAAAGAACATACATGTATGAAATCAATCAATAAGTTGAAACAAAAGGAGGAAAGCATTTTTCTTTAAAATTTTCATTTTCTCTATCTTATCAATTTTTCACTAAGAGATCAATAAAATTATTTAAGCCATTTTGAATCTCTTGAAAGAAATGTTGAGATTTTGATGATTTGAATTTGAATGAGTTTTATTAAAATCGTGATCTTGGTTTATTGGAATTACTTGAGATTTTTTGAATCAATATCTCTTCTTTGTACTCCTACAATTGTTTTTCTTGGTATTTTATTTAAAGAAGAGATTTACTAAATTAATCATGTCTTTTGTTATTCACTTGATCTAATCTTTCATGATATGATTTTTTGGCTTTGTATAATTCCTTGTATTCTTGAAGTATATCTCATCACCTAATTCTTCTTGATATTCTTCATGTGATGATATGAATGCATGAAATACTCATGATATTATTTTGATGCTCTAAAATGATATAAATTTACTAGCTTATGAGTATCATGTATGATTTATTTTTAGTATCATGCATAGAGTAAGGATGATATGTAAAGTTTTAAAATTGTGCATGTTGTAAATTGAAACTATAATGATGCACAAACATATTGAAATAATGATTGAAATATCGATGTAATTATGAATGATGATTTGATATTATTTATGCAACACTTCAACTTATGAAAATGATGCATGCAATGATAAAATATTTATGATAAAAAATTGTTTTGACATTCATAACTTGATTTTTCATCTTTGTTATTCATTCTTTGTCATGATTTGAAAATCGTTGTAAAGGGAAAAAGAGATACAAAATTGTATTCTTCCCTTCTTTTTTATCATGATAAAGGGGGAGATAGCTAACTTGCTAGCTAGCTTGGACAAGTTAAGAAGATGCAAAAACTTGCTTGCTTGCTTGCACATCTAAAGAAAAGATGCAAACGTATTTCATATAGCTTGCTTCATATAAAACATTGTATCATTCTAGCTCATTATCTTGCATTATTTTTCAAAAACTTGCTAGCCTTCATACTTCAAAGAGAAGTAACACTTGCCAAATTGCTAGCTTATATATTGTAAAATAATGTAAAATTTTGCTAGCTTGCACTTTGCAAAGGAAGCAAAAATGACACTTCTCAAAAGAGAAGAAAGAGCTTGCTATCTTGAACAACACTAGCTTGCCTATCTTAAGAAGCAAAAATACAAACTTACAAAATTTGCAATCATGCACATCCTTAAAATTATTGATGATTTGGTGATTATGCATGTTGTAAAGTGATATAAAATCACTAGCTTATAAACTTCAACAAGAAAGCTATCTTGCATTTGCTTTCAAAATTTTTGCTAGCTTGTATGTTGTAAACTTGCTATCTTACTACCTTTCATATCTACAACTTGATAGCTTGCATGATGTAGCATTTGCTAAATTTTCTAGCTTACATATTGCATGATGATAAATGCAATGTTTGACATTATATCCAAACACTTGAAAGTTACACTTCTCCTTTTTGTTGATGACAAAGGGGGAGAAGTATGATCATGTTATGCATGATGATGTGTTGCAAATATTTTTGATGAAATTTGCAATGACTTGAATTCAACTTATATTCAAAGTTCTATCAATATGGCATATTGATAGGGGGAGTTAAGGTTAACTCTATCATCAATTGGTTGTCATCACCAAAAAGGGGGAGATTGTTGAATTTCATATTTTGATGATGAAACCAATTGATAGTATTTATGATTTGATCTATGTTTTGAGTGATGCAGGATGCTTCGATCAGGGAGAGACATTTAAAGCAGGAAGAATCATGTTGGGCCGGAGAAACATGTCAGAAGATTGGACGTCGCGCCGAAGGATCGATCGACGTATCGAAAGAAGGCTTCGGACCATGGTTTCGGACATCAGGCCAATAAGAGCATATATTATGCCAAGGATATCGAAGTTGTGGAGATCAACTGGCCGATTAGGCAATAGGCCGTAAGAGAGGACGATGCGCCGAAGAATCGGATGAAGCGTCGATGGACCAATGACATCCCGGATGACATGATTCATGCTTAGTAATAATTGTCTAGATCGAAGTGTGTTTTTATGTGTGCAGGATTAACTACGATAGCAAGGCATAAAGCAAAATGAAGTCCCGGAGTCAAGAACGCGATTTTATTGGATGTCCGAGAGTTCGTCGAAAGTCTGGACGTTCGTCGGAAGTTCTACTGGAACCAACTGAGAAGTCCTAGAGCTTACCAAAGAAGCTCATCAGAACTCGCTAAAAAGATCGTTGTGAAGTCCAGAAGCTTGCCGGGAGTCCATCGGAACATTACCGAGAGATCATCGGAAGTTTGCCGGAAGATCGCCGGAAGAAACCAGATTTATTTTGCTTAGAATGTGTCTTAGGAATCTTAGTTAGCACATAATTGGAGTTGGGATTGGGAGATAATCCTATCAACTATGTTAGGGGCCAACTGGGCCCAAGTTGGGCTGGTTTGGGCCAGATTCAAGGCCCAACCAGGATGCTGAAAGCTTGGCCGGCGGTGGCACCGCCTAAGGAACAGCACCCCAGGAATTCTGGGCGGTGGTACCACCCATTGTTAGTGTCAGATTGACACTAGTGGTGGTACCGCCCAGCATAGGCAATGGTACCACCCGTACCCAGGAAACCTGGGATGAGATGATTTTAGGCTCCAAATTTGAATCAACTTGAGGCCTATAAATACCCCTCTCATCCTTGGTTAAGATACATAAATACAGAGAGTTTTAAAGTGAGAAAACACTATCGTAATCACTTGAAAAATCCCCTCCTCTAGTCTAAGTTTAGAATTCTATTTAGGAGGAGTGAGTGCTTGTAAAGGTTGTCTCGTAAACCTATGAAAAGGAGAAGAGGGGTGTAAGAAGGAGGTTGATCTTCGCCTATTAAAGGATGATCGATAGTGATGCTAGTGGCCTCGATGGAAGAGGAATCGACGGAGTGGATATAGGTCACGACGACTGAACCACTAAAAAAATCCGGTTTGCCTTTTCTTTTGTGTAATTTATCTTACTACAAACCTCCTTACCTTCTTATTGTGCTTTTACTATGCCTACACTCGCAAATACTTTCATGTTTTCGAAATCGATTTTTATCGTATGAAACGAAGAGATTTTTAGAACCAACGTGATTTTTACTGCTGCACTAATTCACCCCCCCCCCCCTAGTGCCGACTCATTCCTAACAGTTATCATCTAGGACCATTCCTAGATCTATGAGTTTCTTAATCCACTCAATCATTTTTAGGACATGGTTCTGAAATTAGTGTTCCCTCAATCATCCTAACACGGAAGAGGCTCTTAGATATCTCATATCGCTTAGTCCTTCCCTATTCCTCAAATAGTTTGCGGACATATAGAAGAAAAGATCTAGCATTCAGCTTTTCATACTGTCTTTGTAACTCAGGAGTCATGGAGCCCAACATGTAACACTGAGCAAAAGTGGAGTCATCAGTGTACTTCACGTAGCGAGCGATCTCATCCATGCTTGCCCCTTCCTCGGGCATTAGCATCATTGTATCATGGACGTACACAATTTTCTCTACCATGAGAACAATTTTCAAGTTGCGGAGCCAATCCGTATAGTTTGGACTAGTGAGGTGGTTGACATCAAGTATGTCACGTAAGGGATTTGAAAGTAATATTTTTTAAAAATAAAGATGTAGTAGAAATAAATAACATACAAATTTTATAAAAATAAACAATCAAGATATAGACTTCTATCTTAATATGCTCCCATTATTTTATTGGCAAGTCACGCGACACCCTTAGCACGTGAAACGGAAGTCTCCAGCAGACTTATAATGGGGATCAGGATCCAATTAGCATCTTAACGTAACCTTGAGGGACTCGACCAATCACACTAAGCCCGAAAGGTAGGCAACTCTTGCCGATCACAACTCGTGATTTCCGTCCTATTCGGCCTCTGAATCACCATAGTCTCGAGGGACTCGACCAACCATGATGTTCGGTTAAGTCAACATCATCGTTACAAGATGAGTCTAATTCGATGATATACCCTCGAGGGACTCGACCAAGCATACCATGTCCTTAGGTCACCAGTGACATCTCTATGTCGTAGGCAAGATAGTGAATTGTGATATAGGTAAGTCTGGAGAGACTCGACCAACTCAACGTACACCGAGAATCGGTCCCTACCTATATGATGGAAGGCCATGTGAGTCAATCTAATTGCCTCATGTTTATTGACTTAATATTATCGAGAGAGGGGTTTATTTGATTTGGTCTCCTAATATGATATGTTATACATATACATATTTAATATATATCTACATCGCATGCAAATATTTATATGCATATCTAGTAGGTGTATAAACAATCACATATCACATGAGCAATTAAACCGGATGATCATGGACCACAGTCTAATGTGATCAAGCCCGAGCTAGTGGGCCTAATCACTCACATCAAGATATATGTGTCCAACGGTGCATTTCCATGCCCTGTGATCGTCCATCTCATCCTTGTCGGTTCTGTCGGCATCTTGACGCATCACTATGCATCGTGATCGTTTGTCTCATAGGTCCCACTATTGCTTCCACGCTTCTGCCATGCCTCCTCGTGTGATTATAACATAATCATAGGCACACAGGCCCGACAATAAATGAGAAATAAAATGGAGGCTCATAGGCCCCAATAATATGTTAGGATCGGAGCGGCACTAAGAGAGGGGGGGGGGTGAATTAGTGCAGCGGTAAAGTACGATAAACTTTTGATGATTTAAACACTTTTGGAAACTTCGTACGATAAAAGCAACATTTCGTTTGAAACCGTTTCGATTGCGTTTTAACTTGAAAGAATACGTAAGAAGGAGACAAAGAAGTAGAGCATCAAAGTGCAAAAGTTTTGCAGTAATATAAATGACAATAAGTAAATGCAAACCAGAGATCACGTCGATTTTAAAGTGGTTCAATCAAATGACCTACATCCACTTGTGAGGCTCTCTTCGATGAGGCTCCCACCTTCCACTAGCAAATCTCTTGAAGGGGAAGGGCAAATACCCCTCTTACAACTTTTTACAAGCGGTTCACTCTCTTACATATTTTCAGCAAGAAAGAAGGAGGTGAACACTAGCAAATTGAAAACAAGACTTGCTAAGACTTTTCTAAGACCTTTCTCTCAATCAATTGCTTCTCAAAAAGTTATAATCTCAACTAAGATTTGAGGGGTATTTATAGGCCTCAAGAGGATTCAAATTTGGGCTCCAAAATTTGAATTCTCTTTGGTTCCCGATGTTGGCGGTGCCACCGCCTGTCAGTTTCTGACACTGATAGTGTCAGTTTCTGACACAAGCTCTCGGGTGCTGGGCGGTGCCACCGCCCAGTCCAGGCGGTGCCATCGCCTGGCTCTCGGGTGCTGGGCGGTGCCACCGCCTAGGTCTCGGGTTCATTGGTTGGGCTTTAAATTTAGCCCAACCCAAGTCTAATTTTGGGCCCAGTTGGCCCCTAACCAGGATATAGGATTATCTTTTAATCCTAATCCTAATTAATGTGCTAACTACGAATTTAAAGATATTTCCTAAGCTATTACAAAGTCCGTAATTCAAGACTTCTTCCGGCGAACTTTCGGCGGTCTTCTATTAGGACTCTAGCTAGGAGAGTCCTAATTGAGAGGGACGTTCTTTTAGGACTCTGTTAGGACTCTAGCTAGGAGAGTCCTAATTGAGAGGGACATTCTGTTAGGACTCTAGTTAGGAGAGTCCTAATTGAGAGGGACATTCATGTAGGAGGTTTTTTCTTAGAGAAGAATTAGGAGTTGTAAGGGAATAGGAGTCTTGAGTAGGAGTCCTATTAGGAGTTAGGGTTTAGAAGCCCTATAAATAGCCATGTATTCCTTCTCTTTTCATAAGCAATAGATGAATCTTTTCTGCAACCTTTGAGCAGCAACTTGGAGGGAGGAACCCCTATAGAGTTCCAAGGAGGCCGATCCCCTAAAGAGATCAACCCCAAGTTTAGAATCTGCAAGGGTTCTATCACTAGTATCAGAGCAGTGTTCTTGGCATCTCGCTGCCCTTCCACAGCCATCCATCAACCCTCCACAATCGCCCAAAGCAATTCGCACAATTGCTTAAAAGATCGTCGCCAAATTCCACCGTCATCTCCACCACCGCAGATCATCCTTTGATCTCCCCGTGAATTGCAACAGGTTCTGTTTCCTACCTTATTGCTGCTGCAATTTAGTTATCCCTATTCGAAAATCCAAAAAAAAAAAAATCTTTCCTATATTGCTGCAAATTTTCATCGTAAGTTGCTGAAATTTTTCGACGAGAATTCTGCTATCGCAACTTACATCAATTTTCTTGCTGTTACTGCCGAAATTTTCTTGATTAAATTGGACATCCTTGCTGTTATATAAATTGAGATATTACTATCAATTTCCTCTTCAAATCTCTCAAATTTTTTGTGGAGATTTTGTCGAGAAACCGTTGTTTCTTCGACGATAATTCTGCTCTTACAAGACAACACAATTCTACAGCAAACTTTCACTGATTTCTATCAAACCTATACATGCCTTTAACCCGTCAACAAAAGAGAGATCTTAACATCACAGATTTGGAGTCATATACTATGGCATCTGAGGAGGCAATCAATGCTAAATTTGAAGCCTTTGAGGCACGAATGGAGGATAAGATTCGGACTCTCCTTACCGAATTCAGTTTGGGTCGACCACCAAGCCCGAAGAAATCACATCAAGGAGAGAGCTCTAACCAATCACATCATGCCAAAAGAGATGACTTCCAAGAGAGGGGAGGCTCTATAACCGACCCCAACTATTCGCGCATGAGAGTGGACTTCCCTAGATGGGAAGAAGGAGACCCAATTGGTTGGATCTCGCGCACGGAGCGATATTTTCGGTACCATAAAACTGCGGATACATCCATGGTGGAAATTGTAGCTATACATCTTGAAGGGGATGCCATACAATGGTTTGACTGGTTTGAACACACTTATTAAGTCCTTTCATGGCGACAATTCAAAGAAGGACTATTGATCCGCTTCGGACCAACTTATTACGAGAACATTGACGGACAACTAGCAAAGATCCGACAAACCTCCACCATTCAGGAGTACCAGACCAGGTTTGAAATGTTATCTAATCAAACTCGTGATTGGTCTGAAAAACAGTTATTGGGGACCTTTATTGAGGGCTTAAAGCCAGAGATCCGGGGAGAAGTTAAGGCGCGACAATCTTACATGCTTATGGCAGCCATCTCTTTCGCATGATCTCAAGAGGAGCGATTGAACCATGAAGCCTGGAGGACTAGGATAATGTTAGGACTCTAGCTTGGAGAGTCCTAATTGAAAGAGACATTCATGTAAAACTATTAGGACTCTAGCTAGGAGAGTCCTAATTGAGAGGGACATTCTGTTAGGACTCTAGCTAGGAGAGTCTTAATTGAGAGGGGCATTCATGTAGGAGGTTTTTTCTTATAGAAGAATTAGGAGTTGTAAGAGAATAGGAGTCTTGAGTAGGAGTCCTATTAGGAGTTGGTTAGAAGTAAGAGTCTTATGTATGAGTCCTATTAGGAGTTAGGGTTTAGAAGCCCTATAAATAGCCATGTATTCCTTCTCTTTTCATAAGCAACAGATGAATTTTTTCTGCAGCCTTTGAGCAGCAACTTGGAGGGAGGAACCCCTATAGAGTTCCAAGGAGGCCGATCCCCTAAAGAGATCAACCCCAAGTTTAGAATCTGCAAGGGTTTTAACACCTGGTATCAGAGCAGTGTTCTTGGCATCTCGCTGCCCTTCCACTGCCATCCATCAGCCCTCCACAACTGCCCAAAGCAATTCCCACAATTGCTTAAAAGATCGTCGCCGAATTCCGCCATCATCTCCACCACCGCGGATCATCCTTTGATCTCCCCGTGAATTGCAACAGGTTCTGGTTTCCTACCTTACTGCTGCTGCAATTTAGTTATCCTTATTCGAAAATCCAAAAAAAAAAACTGTTCCTATATTGCTGCATAAATCTTTCGTCACAAAGTTTTCATCTCTACGACGAAAGATACATTGCAGAATTTCAGCCGCATAGCACCATCTGTTTGATCTTGCTACTATGCTTTTTCTATCCAAATTTCTATGAAATTTTTATGACATCTTTGACACTTCCTAACAGCAGATTTCCCTTTGATATTTTCAAAAAATTCTCAATATAAACCATTGATCTTTTACGTCTAATCTGCTATACTTGAAAATCTGCACTGTAAAATTTCAGTCGCATAGCACTGTTTGTTTGATCTTGATACTATATTGTTTCTATCCAAATCTCTACGAAATTTTTATGATAGCTTTGACACTTCCTAACAGTAGATTTTCCTTTGGTTTCATCAAAAAATTCTCAATATAAACCACTGATCTTTTAAGTCCAATCTGCTATACTTAAAAATCTGTGCTGCAAAAAATTTTAGCGGCATATTGTTGCCTTAACCCATCTATTTGCAATCTTTTTTGAATGAAATTTCTTATACACTTCATAGATCATCTTAGCTTCCATCTAAGATTGATATATTAAGGAATTCATCTCTAAAAATAATTTTGTGTTGCTGTAAATTTTCATCGTAACCCGTTGAAATTTTTCGATGACAATTCTACTATCGCAACTTGTAGCAATTTTCTTGCTGTTATACTGCTGAAATTCTCTTGATTAAATTAGACATCCTTGCTGTCATATAATCTGTGATTTTGCTATCAATTCCCTCCTCAATTCACTTAAGTTTTTGGTAGAAATTACATCGAGAAACCATTGTTTCTTCGACGACAATTCTACTCTTACAAGACAGCACATACTTGCTGCAACTTCCACTGATTTCTATCAAACCTTTGCTGCCATCTACCACAGATCCAAAACTTTCATCCACAGCCCTAAAACTCCACTAAACCACACCCTCAAACTGCACCCAAAACTGCCACAAAACAAGCCTAAATCGTAGCCTACATCCACCGATCCACCAACCCTTTCGACCATCACTTCTCTCAACCTGTACATGCCTTTAACCTAACAACAAAAGAGAGAGCTTAACATCATAGATTTGGAGGAATATACTATAACATCTAAGGAGGCAATCAATGCTAAATTCGAAGCCTTGGAGGCACGAATGGAGGATAAGATTCGGACGCTCTTTACCGAACTCAGATTGGGCCGACCACTAAGCCCGAAGAAATCATATCAAAGAGAGAGCTTTGCCCAATCACACCAAGCCCAAAGATATGACTTCCAAGAGAGGGGAAGCTCTATGACCAATTCCAACTATCCATGCATGAGAGTGGACTTCCCTAGATGGGAAGAAGGAAACCCAATTGGTTGGATCTCGCGCGCGGAGCGATATTTTCTGTACCATAAAATCGCGGATGCATCTATGGTGAAAATTGCAGCTATATATCTTGAAGGGGATGCTATACAGTGGTTTGACTGGTTTGAACATACTTATGGAGTCCTTTCATGGCGACAATTCAAAGAAGGACTGCTGATCCGCTTCAGACCAACCGATTACGAGAATATTGACAGACAACTAGCAAAGATCCGACAAACCTCTACCATTCAGGAGTACCAAACCAGGTTTGAAAGGTTATCTAATCAAACTCATGATTGGTCTCAAAAACAGCTATTGAGAACCTTCATTGAGGGCTTGAAGCCGGAGATCCGAGGAGAAGTTAAAGCGCGACAACCGTATACGCTTATGGCAGCCATCTCTTTCGCACAACATCAAGAGGAGAAATTGAACCATGAAGCTCGGAGGACTAGGGTCACTCCTCAACCAGTAAATTTGAAGCCTTCAGCCCCCCCTACTATTGACCAAGTCCCTACACCAAAGAGGTTAACAAAAGAAGAGCTTCGGGAGCGATATGCGAAGGGGTTATGTTGGCATTGTGACGAGCCGTGGAGCCGTGAGCATCGTTGTAGTAAAGGGAGACTTCTTATGATTAAACCAATAGAAGAAGAGGTCATTGAACATCCAGAAGAGAGCCTTGAACATGAAGAAGATGCAGAAGAAGAGCCACAACCGACTGAAGTTACGGTACATGCACTAGCCGGCTACTCAAACCCAAAAACGATGAAAGTTGGAGGCCTTCTCAAACAACAACCGATCACTGTTCTGATCGACACAGGCAGTTCTAATAACTTTATAAACAGTAAGGTTACTATCCAGATGGCCTTACCTATTGAGAATTGCAGCAGGTTTGACGTTAAGGTCGTCGACGGACGGATTTTGAATTGTGATCGTAGGCGCCCGCAGGAGAAACTATTGCTGCAGGACCAAGAGATAATTGCAGATTTCTTCCTTCTCCCTCCTGATGATCATAAGGCCATGTTCATAATTAAATGGTTGACAACATTAGGTGATATTTTTTGGAATTTTATGCAACTAATTATGAAATTTTACAGTAAGGAGAAACAGGTGATACTGAACGGGAAACGTGGGGGCGACATAACAACGATTTGCACACAACAAATGGAGAAGGTTTTGCATAAAGCATGCAGCAGATTTTTTATACAACTTGAGCAGCAAACTAAGGGAGAGCCAATACAATTTGAAGATCCAAACCTACTTCCTTTGCTTGTCGAATTTTCAGATATATTTGACGAACCGTACAACCTACCTCTTACCCGTTGGCATTATCATTATATAATGATTCTTTCAGGCAAACCTCCAACAAATACTCGGCCATATCAATATCTATATCTCCAGAAGGATGAAATAGAAAGGATTGTAAAAGAAATGCTCAAAATAGGAGTTATTCGGCAAAGTTACAACCTCTACTCTTCACCGGTGCTACTTGTACGCAAGAAGGACGGAACATGGCGAATATGCATTGATTATCGAGCTCTCAATGGCATAACCATCAAGAACAAATACCTTATTCCAATAGCAGATGAATTGCTAAATGAAAGGGAGCACAAATCTTCGCAAAGCCGG
Organism: Musa acuminata AAA Group; assembly: GCF_036884655.1. Taxonomy (NCBI): domain Eukaryota; kingdom Viridiplantae; phylum Streptophyta; class Magnoliopsida; order Zingiberales; family Musaceae; genus Musa; species Musa acuminata. The sequence continues at coordinate 21,462,032 of NC_088329.1, forward strand.
ACCTTCGATCCGGGTATTATCAAATACGAGTGTATGAAGAAGTCATACCGAAAACCGCCTTTCGAACACACAACGGCCACTACGAATTTTTACTTTCTTCAACAAAAGGTGAAATATCTTGGGCATATCATATCAGAGGAAGGTGTGATGGTGGACCCCTTCAAAATTGAAGCAATGCAAAATTGGCCTAGCTCGAGGAACATAAAATTGTTACATGGCTTTTTGGGTTTAACAGGCTACTACCGTAAGTTCGTGAAAAACTATGGAAAGATCAGTGCACCACTTACTTCCTTATTGGAAAAAGATGTCTTCCAATGGTCGGACAGAGCCTCCACTGCCTTCGACAAACTTAAGACAGCCATAACGACGACGCTAGCGCTAACACTACCAGATTTCAACCAACCCTTCGTTATTGAGGCCGACGCATCTGGAGTCAGAATTGGAGTCATTCTCATGCAAGATGGTCGACCACTCGTATACACTAGCAAGGCATTATCTCCCTCCCATCAAAACATATCAGTATATGATAAGGAGATGCTCGCCATTGTGCGCGCAGCAACGAGGTGGAGACCCTACTTGATTGGTCGACGATTTCAAATTAAAACCGACCATAAAAGCCTCAAGTACTTTTTGGAGTGAAAGATATTATCCCCTGAGCAGCAAAAATGGGTAACAAAACTTCTTGGATTTGATTATGAAATAACTTACAAAAGGTGGAAAGAGAATGTTGTTGCAGATGCGCTTTCGCAGCTACTTGAGCAAGCTGAATTTTCGGTCGTTTTACTTCCAACCAATGACTTCCTTGAGGATATTAAGATAGAATGGCAGGAAGATTCGGAGACCAGTAAGATAAAAAAAAAAAAATTAGAGGAAGCACCAAGCTCCGTGGCTCATTACAATCGGGACTCAAAAGAATTATGCTATAAGGGACGCATTGTGTTTGTGACAAATTCTACTTGCATCTTCAAGAGCAGATTTTGGACAAAGTTATTCCATATGCAGGGTACTAAATTGAAAAGGAGTACGACATATCACCCACAAACCAATAGCCAGACGGAAGTTTTAAATAGGTGCTTGGAGATAGCCCAAAGCCACCCACCAAATATGACTACCCAAAGAGAACTCCAGACCTAGCTAAGTGCCATTATCGATCGACGGATCGTGACTCGACGAAGACGACCCACTAATGAAGTGCCAATACAGTGGGCGAACCTACCAATAGAAGATGCCACTTGGGAGAACTATGACGACTTGAAGTTCAAATTCCCAGAATTCACGAATCATTAGCCTCGAGGACAAGGCTGATTTGAAGAGGGCGGGTCTGTTAGGACTCTAGCTTGGAGAGTCCTAATTGAGAGGGACATTCATGAAAACTATTAGGACTCTAGCTAGGAGAGTCCTAATTAAGAGGGACATTCTGTTAGGACTCTAGCTAGGAGAGTCCTAATTGAGAGGGGCATTCATGTACGAGGTTTTTTCTTATAGAAGAATTAGGAGTTGTAAGGGAATAGGAGTCTTGAGTAGGAGTCCTATTAGGAGTTGGTTAGAAGTAAGAGTCTTAAGTAGGAGTCCTATTAGGAGTTAGGGTTTAGAAGCCCTATAAATAGCCATGTATTCCTTCTCTTTTCATAAGCAATAGATGAATTTTTTCTGCAGCCTTTGAGCAGCAACTTGGAGGGAGGAACCCCTATAGAGTTCCAAGGAGGCCGATCCCCTAAAGAGATCAACCCCAAGTTTAGAATATGCAAGGGTTCTAACAGATCACTCCATGACCTACAATACTAAAGCCCTCAGCCCCCCCTACTATCAACCGAGTCCCTGCACCGAAAAGGTTAACAAGAGAAGAACTTCGGGAGCGATCTGCGAAGGGGTTATGTTGGCATTGCGACGAGCCGTGGAGCCGTGAGCATCGCTGTAAAAAAGGTAGACTTCTTATGATTGAACCAGTAGAAGAAAAGGTCATTGAACATCTAGAAGAGAGCCTTGAATATGAAGAAGAAGATATGGAAGAAGAGCCACAGCCAACCGATATTACGGTACACGCACTAGCCGGCTACTCAAATCCGCAAACGATGAAAGTTGGAGGCCTTCTTAAACAACAGCCGATCACTGTTCTTATCGACACGGGTAGCACTAATAACTTCCTGAATAGTAAGGTTGCTACTCGGATGGCACTGCATATTGAAGGTTGCAGCAAGTTCGATGTAAAGGTTGCTGACGGCAGAATCCTAAAGTGCGACCAAAGATGCTCGCAGGTGAAACTATTACTGTAAGACCAAGAAATTATCACCGATTTCTTCCTCCTACCAATCGATGACTATGAGGCAGTGCTTGGTATAGAATGGCTGACTACACTAGGTGATGTCTCTTGGAACTTTTCTAAATTAATTATGAAATTCTACTGTAAGGGCAAACAGATCATCCTACGCGGGAAGCGCGGAAGCAACGTTACCACTGTTTCGACCCAACGAATGGAGAAAGTTTTACACAAGGTAAATGGTGGCTTTTTGATACACCTATAGCAGCAACCAGAGGGGAAGAAAATAGAAATTGAAGATCAAAATCTTGCCCAATTGCTTACTGAATTTGCCGACATATTTGTTGAACCGCGCGGTCTTCCTCCTTCTCGGCAACATGACCATCGAATTCCAATCCTTCCGGGCAAGCCACCAGCGAACACTCGACCGTACCGATATCCTCACCTCCAAAAAGATGAAATTGAAAAGATCATAAAGGAGATGCTTGAAACAGGGGTGATTCGGCCAAGTTGCAGCCCCTATTCCTCACCGGTGTTACTTGTACGCAAGAAGGACGGAACTTGGCGGATGTGCATCGACTACCGAGCTTTAAATGACATCACCATCAAGGACAAGTACCCAATACCAGTGGTGGATGAACTTCTTGATGAATTAAAAGGAGCTCGAGTCTTCACGAAGTTGGACCTCTGATCCGGTTACCACCAAATTCAGGTATGTGACGATGACATTCCAAAAACTGCATTTTGCACACATAATGAATTCTTGGTAATGCCTTTTGGACTCACTAATGCTCCTTCAACCTTTCAAAGTCTCATGAATGATATTTTTCGAATCTTTCTTCGTAAATTTGTGCTGGTATTTTTCGATGATATTCTCGTTTATAGCCCTTCTCTTGAGACTCACTTTCAGCATTTACGGATTGTTTTGACGATCTTTCGGGAGAATACTCTTTTTGTTAAGCAACCAAAGTGCAGCTTTCTCCAGCAAAAAGTAGAGTACCTTGGGCATATAATATCAGAAGAAGGAGTGGCGGTAGACCCAACAAAAATTGAGGCAATGCAAGGCTGGCCGAAACCTACAAACGTGAAATTACTGCGGGGGTTCCTTGGACTAACGGGCTACTACCGAAAATTTGTTAAGGACTATGGGAAGATCAGTGCACCACTCACTTCTTTACTGAAAAAAGATGCTTTCCAATGGTCGGACAAAGCCTCTGCTGCCTTCGACAAACTTAAAGCAGCCATGACAACGACGCCGGTACCAGATTTCAATAGACCCTTCATCATTGAGGCCGACGCATCTGGAGTCGGAATTGGAGCCGTTCTCATGCAAAATGGTCGACCACTCGCATACACTAGTAAGGCATTATCTCCCTCCCATCAAAATATGTCAGTATATGATAAGGAGATGCTTGCCATTGTACATGCAGTAACGAGGTGGAGACCCTACCTGATCGGCCGGCGATTTCAAATTAAAACTGACCATAAAAGCCTCAAGTACTTTTTGGAGCAAAAGATATCATCCCCTGAGCATCAAAAATGGGTAACCAAACTTCTTGGATTTGATTATGAAATTATTTACAAAAAGGGGAAAGAAAACGTTGTAGCAAATGCACTCTCACGGCTACCTGAACAAGCTAAGGTTTCAGCCATCTCCCTTCCTACCACCGGTCTCCTCGAGGACATTAGGGAAGAATGGAAGAAGGATCTAGAGATCAGCAAGATCATAAAAAAATTGGAGGAGGATCCACGTGCAATAGCCCACTACACCTGGGATTCGAGGGATTTACGCTACAAAGGTCGCATTGTGCTTATACCTGACTCCCCTTGCATCGCAATCATCTTGCATGAAATGCACTCTATACCTTCAGTAGGGCACTCTGGATTCCTAAGAACCTACAAAAGAGTGAAGCAAAATTTTTATTGGAGAGGGATGAAAAAAATTATTGCTGAATATGTGGCACAATGTGATGTATGTCAACAGCACAAGGGTGAAACTGTGGCAAATCCAGGGAAGCTACAACCACTACCCAGACCGGACTCAGTGTGGACTGACATCTCCATGGACTTCATTGAAGGGCTGCCATCTTCCAAAGGTAAAAGCACGATTCTCGTGGTGGTTGATCGACTTACGAAATATGCTCATTTTTGTGCTGTGAGAAATCCCTACACTACTGCTAGTATTGCTCATATTTTCATAGAAAATATTGTTAAACTGCATGGGATGCCAAGGTCCATCGTAAGTGATCGTGACAGGATCTTCACTAGTAAATTTTGGACCGAGTTATTTCAGTTACAAGGCACCAAACTCAAGATGAGCACAGCATATCATCCACAAACTGACTGACCAAAAGAGTGGGCAAAATGGCTTTCTTGGGCCGAATGGTGGTATAATACTACATATCATTCATCTACAAAATGTGCCCCTTATGAAGCATTGTATGGTCGACCAGCACCTGTGATTCCAAAGTATGTAATTGGCTCGGCCAAGGTAGATCAGGTTGACCAAGAATTGATTGATAGGGACAAACTCTTACAACTGTTAAAAGATAATCTCTCTACCGCTCAAGCCAGAATGAAGCAGCAAGCCGACACACGACGAAGTGAAAGAGAATTTTCAGTGGGAGATTGGGTTTATCTTCGCCTACAACCATACAAGCAACTCTCTATCAACACTCGAGCCTCCATGAAGTTATCCCCATGTTTTTATGGGCCCTATCAGATCACAAAGCGTATTGGAGCCATGGCATACAGACTTAAATTACCTGAAGATGCCAAAATTCACCCTGTCTTCCACGTATCATGCCTAAAGCCCAAGTTGGGAGAACACGAGTCACCGCAAATCCAACTGCCCAACACAATTGAGGATGTAGTTATTCAAGCCCAACCACGGGCCATCCTCGATCGCAGGATCATGATGCGTCGCCGACATCCCTCTACTGAAGTACTAGTGCATTGGAATAATCTACCACTTGAAGATGCCACATGGGAACCATATGAGGAGCTGAAGACTCGGTTCCCTGAGTTCATGGAATCTCAGCCTTGAGGACAAGGCTGATTTGAAGAGGGCGGGTCTGTTAGGACTCTAGCTAGGAAAGTCCTAATTGAGAGGGACATTCTGTTAGGACTCTAGCTAGGAGAGTCCTAATTGAGAGGGACACTCTGTTAGGACTCTAACTAGGAGAGTCCTAATTGAAAGGGATATTATGTTAGGAGGTTTTTTCTTAGAGAAGAATTAGGAGTTGTAAGGGAATAGGAGTCTTGAGTATAAGTCATATTAGGAGTTGGTTAGAAGTAAGAGTCTTAAGTAGGAGTCCTATTAGGAGTTTGGGTTTAGAAGCCCTATAAATAGCCATGTATTCCTTCTCTTTTCTTAAGCAATAGATGAATATTTTCTGCAGCCTTTGAGCAGCAACTTGGAGGGAGAAACCCCTATAGAGTTCCAAGGAGGCCGATCCCCTAAAGAGATCAACCCCAAGTTTAGAATCTGCAAGGGTTCTAACATTCGGTCAATCTTGACCTACTCCACTTTTGGCTTCCTCCACCGACGAGGTCACTGACATCAACTAGAGGCCTTCCTTCAATAGGCGAAGGCCAACCACCCTCTTACAGATTCACTCCTTTTGACGGGCTTAGGAGACAACCCTTACAGAAGTTTTCTCTCCTCTCTTTACAACTCAAACTTTAAAGAACAGAAAGAGGAGAACTAGCAGTTTTGAGCTCTAAGAACCACAGAAAGACAGCAAGATTTCGAGTGTGTGTTCTGTGCTTTCAGTGCTGAATGGGTGGGGTATTTATAGGCCCCAACCCAGTTCAAATTTGGAGCTCAAATATGTCAATTCCCGGAATTCTGGGATCAGGTGGTTGCACCTCCTGACTGGGGCGGTTGCACCGCCTGGCAGAGCTCGAAGACTGAGCCTCTGGGCGGTGCCACCTCTGTCAGGGGTGGTTGCACCTCTTTGCCAGAGCTTGAAGACCGAGCTCAGGTGGTTGCACCGCCTGACTAGGGAGGTTGCACCGCCTGGCAGAGCTCGAAACTTGAGCTCTAGCGGTGCTACCTCTGGACAGAAGAGGTTGCACTGCCCAGTCTCGCTCGGAGACTGAGCCCGGGGCGGTGCCACCTCTTGGCTAGGGCGGTTGCATCGCCTAGTCTCGCTGAGAGACATAGTCTGGGCAGTGCTACCTCCTGGCTTGGGCGTTTGCACCTCCCACAGCAATCAAGGTCCGAATGGGTTAATCCATTCGGCCCAATTTGATTCTTTAAGGGGCCCAATTGCCCCAAGATTAAGCTAATGGGATCACCTCCCATTTCTAACTTAATCAATATGCTAACTACGATTATTTCCTAAGACATATTTTGCAGCTTGCTCCGGTGCGTCAATCAATTCTTCCGGCGAGTTTCCGATGAACTTCCGTCGTTCATCCGACGAACCCTCGGTGATCCTCCTGCGGACTTCCGGCAAACTCCTGGACTTGCGACGATCCACTTGGCAAGTTCCGACGAGCTCCTTTGGCAAGCTTCTGGACTTCTCGGATTTGTTCCAGCAGAACCTCCGACGACTGTCCGAACTTCCGTCGAGCTCTCGAACTCCCAACGTGATCATTGTCATGACTTCGGCGCAACTCCTGCTGCATGTCTTACTTTCATCGTAGTTAATCCTGCACACATATCTCAACACACAGATTAGACAAACAAATGACAATTGACTTCATCATCAAAATCCGAGATTCAACAACATGCGCAGTGGAAGAACAGAAAAATAAAATCTCATAATTCCCACAGAAAAGAAGATTTCATTGTCATGCAAAAGTTGGTGCGTAAAAACCCGCAAAACCGAAAAACTATACATACGGGAATTACCTTGGTAGTGTTCAATCTCAGATTTTGATGATAAAATCAACTGATGGGTTAATTGATCTAATCCATATTATTGAGTTAAGTGTGCAGGATTAACTATGATAACCAGAAAACATAAAGCAAGAATACCTAAGTCAAGTTCGATGGACGTTTAAGAGTTTGAAGAATCGTCGGAGATGCTACCGGAACCAACCGAGAAGAAATCGGGAACTTGTCGAAATTTTCGAAAGTCCACAGAAGAGATCGTCGGAGGTTCGTGGAGATCACCGAGAAGGCTCGGCTACTCGTTGTGTTAGGATCAAGAGCACTACTCGTTGCACCGCCCAGTCTCGCTCGGAGACTTAGCCCAGGTGGTGCTACCTCCTGGCTTGGGCGGTTGCACCTCCCGCCATAAATCAGGGTCTGAATGGGTTGATCCATTCGGCCCAATTTGGGTTTTTCAGGGGCCCAATTGCCCCAAGATTAAGTTAATGGGATTACCTCCCATTTCCAACTTAATCATTGTGCTAACTATGATTTTTCCTAAGACATTTACTACAACTTGCTCCGGTGCGTCAATCGCTTCTTCCGGCGAGCTTCCGGCGAACTTCCGTCGAACTTCCGTCGATCATCCAATGAACCCTCGGTGATGCTCCTGCGGACTTCCGGCAAACTCCTGGACTTGCGATGATCCACTTAGCGAGTTCCGATGAGCTTCTTTGGCAAGCTCATGGACTTCTCAGATTTGTTCCCGTAGAACCTCCGATGACTATCCGATCTTCCGTCGAACTCCCAATGTGATCATTGTCTTGACTCTGGCGCAACTCCTGCTGCATGTCTTTTTTCCATCGTAGTTAATCCTGCACACTTAAAACAAAACTTCGATCAAGACAATTAATCCTAAGCAATTAACCAAGTTGTCTGGCATGTCATTGGTCCCTCGATGCTTCGTCCGATTCTTCGGCGCATCGTCCTCTCCTACAGCCTATTGCCCAATCGGCCAGTTGACTTCGCAACTCCGATATCCTTGGCACAATACCTGCTCTTCTTGGCCCGATGCCCGAGTCCACGGCCCGAAGCCATCTGTCGATACGTCGACCGATCCACCGGCCCGACGTCCAATCTTCTAACATGTTCCTCCGGCACAACATGATTTTCCTGCTTTAATTGTCTCATCCTGATCAAAGCATCTTGCATCACTCAAAACACAGATTAAATCATAAACATATATCAAGTAGTTTCATCATCAAAATACAAGATTCAACAATCTCTCCCTTTTTGATGATGACAACTACTTGATGACGGAGTTAACCTTAACTCCCGGAGTTTAAACAAACTCCCCCTATCAATACGGCATATTGATAGAATCTTGAATTCAAACTGAATTCTAGTCATTGCAATATTCATCATGAATACTTGCAACACGTCATCATGAACTTATGCATAACATGTCATGTCATCAACATACTTCTCCCCCTTTGTCATCAACAAAAAGGAGAAGTACCACAATCAAGTGTTTGTGATATTGGTTCAACTCATTGCATGAAAAACATAATATCAAGTTTTATCATCATGCAAGTTTGCTATTATCAAATATCAACATATAAAATTGCGATGTAAGCTTTTGATATCATAACACAAACATTTCAAGTGTTTATCAATTGTAGCATTTCATCACATGGTAAGATATCAACACATAAAATTACGATACAAGTTCTTGATATTTTAACGCATGATTCAAACATGGCATAATGCAAATTTGGCAATCATAGCATCAATTCATATATCTCTTAATGATGCAAGCATTGCAAATATGGCAATCATATTAATTCATATATCTCTTGATGATGCAAGCTTGGCATAATCATAGCATCAGTGTTCATAGCATCAATTCATATATTTCTCCCCCTTTGTCATCAACAAAAAGGAGAACGATATAAGCAAATTTTAAATATAAGTGCGATGCCATAAGCAGGTTCATGTCATTTTTCAACAAAGAGTGATAAGATACCAAATATTCAAACATCTCAAGGAAAATATGACATGGAGATAGCTTTGAAAACTTCTTCCATTTTATTTGTTATTTTCTTTTTACATGAAGGAGGAAAGCTATTTCTGAGCTTACTCGAATGAAGTTAAAATTGATAAGATATTAAAGCACGCTTCATTTTTATAAGTATGTGAATCAAATCCTTGTACGTAAAAACACTTTCATCCATATTCATCAAATCCATTTCTCAAAAAAAATATTTTTCACATGATATGTGTATGAGAGATGTATTTGTTAGTTGATTACATATGTCAAAATTCAATGATATGAACTAAACTTGATATGACAAATGCTTGTTAAGTTTGGAAGAGAGTAATGTATCGAGAAAATTTGATTGTTATGGTCAAGAAAATCCAAAAATGAAATTTGACTCTTTCTTGCATTCGGACAAGATTTTGCTATAGATATTCAATTACAATCATGAAGGTAAGGCATGCTCATCATCATGGTAGTACGATGGCAAGTTTACAATTTTAAGACACGTAAACTAGTAATTTTGAGATGTTCAAGAAAGCAATTCCTTTTCTTTTGAGAAGTGTAATTATTTTCTTTCTCCCTTTTTTTGAATTATATGAGCTAGCAAATTAGCTTTCAAGCATGTTTCGCTCCCCCTTTGTCATTGTCAAAAAGAAGGGAAGACCCTTTACGTTAATTTCTAAATTATGACAAAGGTAAATAGCATTGATGAAAATTCAAGTCTTGAATGTCAAAACAATTATTTTATCATGAATATTTCATCATTGCATGCATCATTATCATCATATATATTTTTAAAACATATAAACTCATTATTATATGATTTCAAATCATCATTCCTATAATTTCAATCATTGTTTCTATCATCTTTATAGCTTATCATGCACAATATGTCAAACCATCTAACATGATACAAACATTTATTTTTAAAGTATTTATCACTATTTTCATGTATGATAATAAAGTGTTAATGATACCGAACATTAAATCAATATTTTTTAAGTATTTATCACTTCATTTTGATCATGATACCAAACATTCATCATTTAGAGCATTCATGACATTAAATCAACATTTATAATACTTCATTTTAGCAACAACTCATAACATTTTAAATTATGATTCACATCATATGCATCATATCATAATTAAAAAGCTCAAGTATTGCGTGCATCATTGCAAATCATAAATGTTTCATATCATGATGGTATCAATTTTGTTAAATTATATCCTACCATGCATGATCATAACTTTTCATTTGTATATATCAAAATAAATTAATGAATATTTCATGTATTCATATCATCACATAAGGAATATCAAGAAGAAAATAATTGGGTGATGAGATAAACCTTTCATGAATACAAAGAATCATATCATGAATACAAGGAATACAGGTCACAATCTTTCAAGAGAAAAATCATCATTCATTTTCAATTCATTCAATTTGACAAATCACGATCATGATTTTGATCAAACTCATTTCAAATTTAAATCATCAAAATCATTTTTATGGCTCACAAAATTTATAACATAAATAGATTCATGATTTCATTGATAATATTTTTCCCCCCTTTTTTAAGTGTTTCATCTTAAGTGATCGATTTCATGTTAGCATGCCTTTTCATTTATGTCAAATCAAAACATGCATCAATTTTTAAAGCCACTGTTATTATCATGAAAATCGATAATCCATAATTATCAAGAATCATCATACATAATTTCAAAAATATATACTCATTAATCATAACTTCAATTTAAACATGATTTAATATACTCAAAATCGAGAAATAACAATGGACATCAACATGATACACATTATTACTTCTTAACCATGATTTCATATTTTCAATCAAAATCATTTTGTTTGTTTATCATAAAATATGCAATATTATCATTTTTGAAATTACTAGCATGATTATAACATTTTTTAAACATTAATTCTAAACTAAAAAAGAAAATACATTATGAAAGCATCAAGTAATTTCGAAATAAATTAGGGGGATTTCGATTACCTCATCATTGAAAGCGATTAAGGCATAGTTTGTCACCTTGCCTTTCTTGATTTTCTCCTCGTCTTCGGAGGAGCTCGATTCATCCCACTTTGTGTTCTTCTTCTTTGGCCTCTTCCTTCGTTCAAGTTTATTATTTATTTTAGATTTTTGTTTAATAAACTTATTAAGATTTAGTGTTCGAAGTTCAAGTTCATCATTGCCCTCATCACTTGAGTCATCGCTCAAGTGGTATTCATTTGTCCGGAGTTCCAAATCCTTCCTATTCTTTGGAAGGTGGATTTGTTCATCATGTTCATCATGTGCATTGTACACCATTTCATATGTCATCAATGAACCAATTAGTTCTTCAAGTGGTAGGTTGTTTAGGTTTTTAGCTTCTTGTATTGTAGTTACTTTTGAATCCCACTTCTTAGAAAGAGAACGCAAAATCTTGTTTACGAGTTCAAAATCCGAAAAACATTTTCTAAGAGCTCTTAAACTATTGATAACATCCGTGAAACGGGTGTACATGTCGCCTACAGTCTCGCTTGGTTGCATTAAAAAAAGCTCAAAATTATGCAATAAAATGTTAACTTTCGAGTCTTTGACTCTACTAGTTCCCTCGTGCGTGATTTCAAGTGTTCGCCAAATGTCAAAAGCCGTTACGCACGTAGAAATCCGATTGAACTCATTTTTGTCCAAAGCGCAAAATAAGGCATTCATAGCCTTTGCGTTTAAAGAAAAATACTTCTTCTCCAAAGACATTTACTAAGACATTTACTACAACTTGCTCCGGTGCGTCATGATTTTCCTTGGCACAATACCTACTCTTCTTGGCCCGATGCCCGAGTCCACGGCCCGAAGCCTTCTATCGATACGTCGACCGATCCACCGGCCCGACATCCAATCTTCTGACATGTTCCTCCGGCACAACATGATTTTCCTGCTTTAATTGTCTCATCCTGATCAAAGCATCCTGCGTCACTCAAAATGCAGATTAAATCATAAACATATATCAAGTAGTTTCATCATCAAAATATGAGATTCAACACGTTGAAGTCATCACAAGATCGGGAGCCTGTTGGGAGTCCGTCGGAAGAAATCTGAGGGCATATCGGAAGTCCACCGGAAGTTCGTCGGAAAGCTCACCGGAAAAAAACTCGACGTTCGCGGTTGAAAACTTGCTTAGGATGTTTTTAGTTATGTAGTTCACATTTAATTGGGATTAGGATTAAAAGATAATCCTATATCCTAGTTAGGAGCCAATTGGACCCAAAATTAGACTTGGTTTAGGCTGAACTTAAAGCCCTACCAATGAACCGAAGGGTCTGGCGGTGGCACCGCCCAGCACCCGAGAGCCAGGCGGTGGCACCGCTTGGTTGGGCGATGGCACCACCTAGCACCCGAGAGCCAGGCGGTGGCACCGCCAGTACATTGTCAATGTTAGACACTGACAGGCGGTGGCACCGTCAGCATCGGGAACCAAAGAGAATTCAAATTTTGGAGCCCAAATTTGAATCCTCTTGAAGCCTATAAATACCCCTCAATTCTCAACTGAGATTACAACTTTTTGAGAAGCAATAGATTGAGAAAAAGGTCTTAGAAAAGTCTTAGCAAGTCTTGTTTTCAATTTGTTAGAGTGTTCACCTCCTTCTTTCTTGCTGAAAATTTGTAAGAGTGTGAACCGCTTGCAAAAGGTTGTAAGAGGGGTATTTGCCCTTCCCCTTTAAGAGATTTGCTAGTGGAAGGTGGGAGCCTCATCGAAGAGGGCCTCGCAAGTGGATGTAGGTCATTTGACCGAACCACTTTAAAATTGGCGTGATCTCTGGTTTACATTTTCTTATTGCTATTTACATTACTGCAAACCTTCTTACATGCTTTATTTCCTCATTACCTTTGCTACACACCTTTACGAACACGCGTTCATGTTAAGCTTTTCAAGTTTGATTTTTATCGCAAGAAAGATTTGTCGAAACCAACGTTTTAATCTGCTGCACTAATTCACCCCCCCCCCTCTTAGTGCCACTCCGATCCTAACAATTGGTATCAGAGCAAGGCTCATTCTCATATTTGGTTTGATACCCAAGAGAGATGGCTTACTCCGGCATACATGAGGGTCATTCTATTACACGTCCACCCATATTTAATGGGTCGGATTATACTTATTGGAAGACTCGTATGAGGATCTTCCTCATTTCCATGGATTTCGAGCTTTAGACTGTTGTCGAAAACGGATTTCAAAAATCTTCTCTTCCGATGAGCGAATGGAATGAATCGGAGAAGAAGGTTTTTGCTTTAAATGCAAAGGCTATGAATGCCTTGTTTTGTGCACTAGACAAAAATAAATTTAATCGTGTTTCAATTTGTGATTCGGCTTTTGATATTTGGAGAACTCTTGAGGTCACTCATGAAGGCACTAATCGAGTGAAAGAGTCCAAAATCAACATCCTTTTGCACTCTTACGAACTTTTCCGAATGAAACCAAGTGAATCCATCGAAGACATGTACACCCGTTTCACGGATGTCATCAATAGACTCAAAGCTCTTCGTAAAGATTTTACTAACTTTGAACTAGTAACTAAAATCTTAAGATCCCTTCCTAAAAGTTGGGATCCAAAAGTTACAGCCATTCAAAAGGCCAAAGACCTTAAAACATTCCCTCTTGAAGAACTTATTGGGTCTCTAATGACTTACGAAATGACATGTCAAGCTCATGACGAGCTTGAGAACCCCCTTCCAAAGAACAGGAAGGATATGACACTCACATCATAAGAAGATCACTTGAAAGGAACATCAAGTGATGAGGACAGTGACAATGACATTGCACTTTTGACTCAAAAATTTTAAAAAATTTTAAGAAAGAACAAATTTAAAAATAATACAAAAAATAAATTTGAACACAAGAAGGACCAAGTTATTTGCTATGAGTGCAAAAAACTGGGACACTACAAGAACGATTGTCCCTAAGCCAAAAAGAGAACATCAAAGAAGAAGGCGCTCAAGGCAACGTGGGAAGATTCAAGCGCGTCCGAAGAAGAGGAGTCCAACACCGAGCAAGTTGCTCATTACGCCCTAATGGCCATCGGAGAAGAGGTAACGGATTTAATTGATGCAGATTTACTATATCATGAATTATTAAATGCCTTCCATGAGTTATTTGATGAATGTAAGACAATTAGTAGAAAATACAAATTGCTAAAAAAGGAGCATGATAGTCTCACTTGTAATTTTGATAAATTAAATACTGAATATTATGATAGTTTAGCTCCATGTATAAAATGCCATGATCTAGAAACTCTCCAAAAGGAGAACTTGCTACTTAAGGACACATTGAAGAAATTCGAGATTGGTAGCAAGTTTTTGAACATGATCCTTACAAATAAGGGTCACGTTCCTAAAAGAAGTGGAATCGGATTTATGAGAAGTCCTCACCAAAATCCAACCACCTTCATTAAAGGCTCTGTCTTACATGTTCGGCACCAAAGCAATTGCAACTTTTGTTGCAAATATGAACATAAAACTTATAAATGTCCATTCAAGAAAATTAGTCCGAACAAAATAATTTAGGTTCCTAAAGGAACTATGATCAATTCTATACAATATTATGAACAAGTCAGATCAGTTTTTACGGCACCCAAAAGAAAATGGGTACATAAAAATAATCCCTTCTTGTAGAAACATACGCCATCACAAGCTAGGAGCAAGAGATGGTATCTCGATAGTGGATGCTCAAGACATATGACTGGAGATCCATCTCATTTCTCTATGCTCACTAGCAAAGAAGAAGGGTACGTCACCTTCGGAGACAACAACCAAGGCAAAATCATTAGCAACGGAACCATAGGTAACAAATTAAAATTTTCTATTGATGATGTCTTTCTAGTTGATGGATTGAAACATAATCTCTTGAGTTTTAGTCAATTATGCGATAAAGGTTATATCTTTAGATTTGAATCAAATGTGTGTATTATTGAAAAACCAAACTATAACATAACTATGATTACATTAAAACAAAATAATGTCTACACCATCAACATTGATGAACTAAGTAATGAAATGTGCTTCTCCGCTTTAAAGGATGATGCTTGGCTTTGGCATAAGAGACTAGGCCATGCAAGCATGAAACTAATATCTAAGATCTCATCTAGAGAATTAGTACGAGGAATTCCAAATATGAAGTTTATTATTAAGGACAAAGTATGCGATGCATGTCAACTACGTAAACAAATAAAAACTAGTTTCAAACCAAAAATTTAAATTAGCACCACTAGACCATTACAATTGATTCATTTGGACTTATTTGGACCAATTGACACGACAAGTCTAGGAGGAAGCAAATATGCATTTATAATTGTGGATGACTATACTAGATATACTTGGACCTATTTCTTAGCTCACAAAATTGATTGTTTCAAGTGTTTCTCTAAATTTTGTAAACTCACTCAAAACGAAAAAGGCTTCATGATTTCATCAATTTGGAGTGATCACGGTGGCGAATTTCAAAACCGTGACTTTCAAAATTTTTGTGAAGTTAATGGATACAATCACAAATTCTCCACTCCGAGAAATCCTCAACAAAATGGAGTAGTTGAAAGAAAAAATAGAAACCTACAAGAAATGGCAAGAACGATGTTAAATGAACATAGTCTACCCAAGTATTTTTGGGCCGAAGCCGTGAATACGGCTTGCTACATCATGAATAGGGTTCTAATAAGACCGTCCCTATCAAAACCTCCCTATGAATTATGGAATAATAAAAAACCAAATGTTTCCTATTTTAAAGTTTTCGGTTGTAAATGCTTTATTTTGAATGAAAGGGATGCCTTAGGAAAATTTGATGCTAAATCCGATGAAAGCATCTTTCTTAGTTACTCTTCTGTTTCTAAGGCTTTTCGGGTTTTTAACAAAAAAACCTTAGTAATAGAAGAGTCTATTCATTTAGTTTTTAATGAAAATTTTGATTTAAAGAAAAATGATTTTGATGATGATCTTGGTTTTGATAATTTGAATTTAAATGAACCCCCTCCTCAAAATAGTAACTTGGATGCACCTTCTTCCGAAATTTCCTTACCCAAGGAATGGAAGTATATAGATGCTCATCCAAAGGAGCTAATTATAGGAGATACATCAAAAGGGGTTCAAACTCATTCCTCTTTCAAGAATTTTTGTGCTAACACCGCCTTCCTTTTCAAATCGAACCTAAATGCATTGACGAGGCCTTAAAAGATGATTTTTGGGTTATTGCAATGCAAGAGGAATTAAATCAATTTGAGAGGAATAAGGTATGGAAGCTTGTTCCTAGACCTAGTGACCATTTAGTCATTGGTACTAAATGGGTCTTTAGAAACAAGCAAGACGAAAATGGTATCGTGGTTAGAAACAAGGCTAGATTAGTGGCCAAAGGTTTCAACAAAGAAGAAGGTATCGACTACGAAGAAACCTTCGCTCCTATGGCAAGATTAGAAGCCATTAGGATGCTCCTTGCCTATGCTAGTAGTAATAATTTTAAACTGTTTCAAATGGATGTCAAAAGTGCCTTCTTGAATGGTTTTATTTCCGAAGAAGTATATGTCGAACAACCTCCCGGATTTGAAAATTCTCTTCTTCCTAATCATGTATTCAAATTGACTAAGGCTCTTTATGGCTTGAAACAAGCTCCTAGAGCTTGGTATGAAAGGCTTAGTTCCTTTCTTATTTTAAATAATTTTACCAAAGGCAAGATTGATACTACATTGTTTATCAAACATTTTAAAAATAATTTTCTTATTGTGTAAATTTATGTTGACGACATTATTTTTGGGTCTTCGGATGAATCACTATGTGAATCATTTGTCAAATGTATGAGTCATGAATTTGAAATGAGTTTAATGGGTGAATTAACTTTCTTTTTAGGATTACAAATCAAACAACTTAGTGATGGTATATTTCTTAACCAATCTAAATATACATTAGAATTGTTAAAATGATTTAACATGGATAATTCAAAAGCAATAAACACCCCTAAGAGTACTTCGACTAAGTTAGATATGGATGAAAATAGTGAAAATTTCGATCAAAAAACATATAGGGGAATGATAGGTAGTCTACTCTACCTCACCGCGACTAGACCGAATATTATGTTTAGTGTAGGACTTTGCGCTAGGTTTCAATCTAATCCTAAATTATCTCATCTTAAGAGTGTTAAAAGAATATTTAGGTATTTTAAAGGAACTCCAAATTTAGGATTATGGTATCCAAAATCTGAAAATTTTGATTTAATAGCTTATGCATATGCCGATTTTGGCGGATGCAGGATAGATAGAAAAAGTACATCCGGAACATGCCAATTTTTAGGACATGCACTTGTTCCTTGGACTTCCAAGAAACAAAATTCAGCTGCACTATCTACGGCGGAAGCCAAATACATTGCTGCAAGTGCATGCACAAGTTGTTTGGATGAAAAATACATTAGAAGACTATGGAATTCACTTCAAAAACGTTCCCATAAAATGTGATAATACTAGTGCCATATGTCTTTCCAAAAATCCAATTCAGCACTCTAGAACTAAGCATATCGATATTAGGCATCATTTCATACGTGATCATGTCCTTAACAATAATGTTGTTTTAGAATTTATTGATACAAAGCATCAATTGGCAGATATTTTTACAAAAGCCTTAAATGAAGACCAATTTGAATTCATTAGAAGGGAACTAGGCATGTTAAATTGTCCCTGAAAATAAGCTTGTTTGAATGTATTTTCCGAAAAATATCTCATCTTTTTCCGTTCTTCTATGGATTTGACTTCATCATTCTCCTTCGATTCAAAATGACATATTAAAGTACAACTCATTATCTTAACCTATCTTGAGTCAAACACCTCTGAAAAACAAAAGGGGGAAGAAAGGATTTTTTTTCTGAATGAATGTTGATTTTTTTAAAGATTAATTCTGGATAAATATTTTTAGCAAATTTGAATGATGAATTTTATATGATTAATCTTAATGCTGAATTTTTTCTCTAATGATTTTATGATCACAAATTATGTGCTTCAAGTCTCATCTCCTTTTTGTTGATGACAAAGGGGGAGAAAAGTGATGACTTGTACCATTTTGATAGCATGGCTTATATGAATTGCAAAAGCTTGTGTGATACGAATGTCTTATATGCCACGCAAAATCCTTGAGAATATCGCAAGATTGGTTGATCATATTGAAATCATGCCTTACATCTATATCATGAAATTCATGTTGAAAATCTTTATCTCCTGTCGTAGTAAAAATCGTCCCTTATCATTCGACTTGACAATGATTTTCATCGAAGTTTCGTATTTACTTTTGCTTAATGAGAATAACGATAAGTTCAACGGTTAGAACTTATTGGTTTATGCTTGAATTCAATGGGATGGAATTCAAGTGTTTTTATCTTCTCATAATATGGCATATAGATAGGGGGAGTTATGTTTAACTCCGTCATCAATTGATTGTCATCATAAAAAAAGGGGAGATTGTTGAATCTCAGATTTTGATGATAAAATCAATTGATGGGTTAATTGATCTAATCCATATTATTGAGTTAAGTGTGCAGGATAAACTACGGTAACCAGAAAACATAAAGCATGAATACCGGAGTCAAGTTCGATGGACGTTTAAGAGTCCGAAGAATCGTCGGAGGTGCTACCGGAACCAACCGAGAAGAAATCGGAAACTAGTCGAAATTTTTGAAAGTCCACCGAAGAGATCGTCAGAGGTTCGCAGAGATCACCGAGAAGGCTCAGCTACTCGTTGAAGTCGTCACAAGATCGGGAGCCTGTTGGGAGTCCGTCGAAAGAAATCCGAGTTCGTCGGAAAGCTCGCTGGAACAAGACTCGACATTTGTGGTTGAAAACTTGCTTGGGATGTTTTTAGTTATCTAGTTCACATGTAATTAGGATTAGGATTAAAAGATAATCCTATATCCTGGTTAGGGGCCAACTTGGCCCAAAATTAGACTTGGTTTGGGCTGAACTTAAAGCCCAACCAGCGAACCGAAGGGTCTGGCGGTGGCACCGCCCAGCACCCGAGAGCCAGGCGGTGGCACCGCTTGGCTGGGCGGTGGCACCACCCAGCACCCGAGAGCCAGGCAGTGGCACGGCTTGGCTGGGCAGTGGCACCGCCAGTACACTGTCAGTGTCAGACACTAACAGGCGGTGGCACCGCCAGTATCGGGAACCAAAGAGAATTCAAATTTTGGAGCCCAAATTTGAATCCTCTTGAGGCCTATAAATACCCCTCAATTCTCAGCTGAGATTACAACTTTTTGAGAAGCAATAGATTGAGAAAAAGGTCTTAGAAAAGTCTTAGCAAGTCTTGTTTTCAATTTGTTAGAGTATTCACCTCCTTCTTTCTTGCTGAAAATTTGTAAGAGTGTGAAACGCTTGTAAAAGGTTGTAAGAGGGGTATTTGCCCTTCCCCTTCAAGAGATTTACTAGTGGAAGGTGGGAGCCTCGTCGAAGAGGGTCTTGCAAGGGGATGTAGGTCATTTGACCGAAACACTTTAAAATTAGCGTGATCTCTGGTTTGCATTTTCTTATTGCTATTTACATTACTACAAACCTTCTTACGTGCTTTATTTCCTCATTACCTTTTCTGCACACCTTTATGAACACACGTTCAAGTTAAGCTTTTCAAGTTCGATATTTATCGCAAGAAAGATTTGTCGAAACCAACGTTTTAATCCGCTGCACTAATTCACTCCCCCCTCTTAGTGCCGCTCTGATCCTAACAGGTAGATCGTATATCCCTAAAAACCTATAGATCTATGGAAGAAGTGTTAGGAACAGAGTCGGTACTAAGAGGGAGGGGTGAATTAGTGCAATGGTAAAAATGTCGGTCCTAAAAATGTTATGTACGATTAAAATCGATCTCGGAAAGATGCTTAGATTGAAGGCGTGTTCGTAAACATCTTGAAGACAGTTTGCAGTTAATGTAAATTGTAATAAGTAAATGCAAACAAGATTTTATAGTGGTTCAGTCGTCGTGACCTACATCCACTCCGTCGATTCCTCTTCCGTCAAGGCCATCGGCATCCACCATTGGTCTTCTTTCAATATGCGAAGACCAACTACCTTTTACAACTCAATTCTCCTTTTACCAGATTTAGGAGATAACCCGTACACCCCCACTTCTCTTTCAAACTATTCTAACACTTAAAACTTTAGAGAGGAGTTCACAAAAGATTGTAGCAGCGTTTCTTTCTATTTTTACTCTCAAGTCTTATGTTTATTAACTAGGGATGAGAGAGGTATTTATAAGCATCAAATTGATTCAAACTTAGAGCTTAAAAACATCTCATCCTAGGTTTCCTAGGTTCGGACGGTACCACCACTAGTGTTAGTTTGACACAGACACTACAATGGACGGTACTACCGCCTAGTCTAGCGATACCATCGCCTGGGAGGCTGTGCTAGGAGGTACCACTGCCTGCAGCCTCTTGGAGGCTATGTCTGGGTGGTACCACCGCCCAAACCGGTGGTACCAACGCCTAGCACAGTCTCAGAGATTGTGCCACGACGGTGCCACCTCTTGGGTCACTGTTTGGGCCTTTCATTGGGCCCAAGATAGTCCTTACATGGGCCCAATTGGCTCCTAATTGGGTTGGCCCAAATCCATTCCCAATTACATGCTAACTATGAAATCTAAGGCATACTTAAGCTAAACAAGTCCCTAGGTCTTGGTTTCTTCCAACGAGCTTCCGGCGATCTTCCGGCGAACTTCCGACGATCTCCTGACATTATTCCAACGGACTTTCGGCAAGTGCCTAGACTTCACGATGATCTTCTTAGTGAGTTCCGATGAGCTTCTTCTGGTAAGCTCCTAGACTTCTCGGCTAGTTCTTGCAGAACTTTTGACGAACGTCTGGACTTCTGACGAATTCTCGAACTCCCAACGAAATCACGTCCTTGACTCTGGGACTTTATTTTGCTTCATGCCTTGCTATCATAGTTAATCCTGCATATGTAAAACATACTTTGATCTAGACAATTATTACTAAGCATGAATCATATTGTCTGACATGTTATTAGTCCATCGATGCTTCGTCCGATTCTTCGACGCATCGTCCTCTCTTGCGGCCTATTACCCAATCGTCCAGTTGACTTTGCAACTCCGATATCCTTCGCTCAATATCCATTCTTCTTGGCTCGATGCCCGAATCCATCGCTCGAAGCCTTCTATCGATATGTCGACCGATCCTTCGGCTCAACATCCAATCTTTTGACATGTTCCACCAGCCCAACATGATTCTTCTTGCTTTAATTGTCTCATCCTGATTGAAGCATCTTGCATCACTAAAAACACAGATCAAATCATAAACACTTATCAATTGGTTTCATCATCAAAATACAAGATTCAACAATCTCCCCCTTTTTGATGATGACAACCAATTGATGATAGAGTTAACCTTAACTCCCCCTATCAATATGCCATATTGATAGAACCTTGAATTCAAGCTGAATTCAAGTCATTGCAAATTTCATCATGAATATTTGTAAAACGTCATCATTCATAACATGATCATACTTCTCCCCCTTTGTCATCAACAAAAATGAGAAGTGTAACTTTCAAGTGTTTGGACATACAAGTTCAAATCATTACATAATAAATCTCAAGTTTTATCATCATTGCAAGCTAGCAAAAATTTTGAGTTTTACATCATGTAAGCTAAAAATATTTAAGATGTTCAAGAAGGTAACTTTTGCTTCTTGAAATATACAAGTTAGCAATCTTTGCTTCTCTTTTGATATGAGCAAGCTAACATGTTTTTGCATCTTCTTAACTTGTGCAAGCTAACAAGTTTGCCTCTTTTCATGATGTGCATGCTAGAAATTCTTTTTCCCCCTTTATCATTGGCAAAAAGAGAGGAATAACAAAATAATGGTGCAATTCATCAATTTTCAAATTATGACAAAAATAAAGTGTCATTCTTATTTCAATATGTCATAATTGAGATAAACCTTAAATTTAAATTTAATTCAAGTCAATGCAATTTTAATCATGATTCTCATACATGATATGCAATACATCAAATACATCATCATAATAAAATCATAAGTATTGCATGCATCATTTCTGAATAAGTTAGCAACTTTGCTTCCTAGAAAGTTTTTCTCCTCGCAATTTGTGAGCTAGCAAATTTTACACATGAAAGTTGGCAAAATTATTTACATCTTTTGGGATGAGCAAGCTTTTTACTTCTTCTTGAAGTATGCAAGCTAGCAAAATTTCTCCCCCTTTGTCAATGTAAAAAAGAAGGGAAGAATACAATGTTGTAATTCTTTTCCCTTTACAATAATTTTCAAAGCATGACAAAGGTAAACAACAAAAATGAATGTCAAAAGATCATATATCATTTTTGACAAGAAAGCATGATAGAAAAAATAATCTTGATTCTAAAAGAAGTTTCAAGTTTAAAATTCGAGAAATCGAGATTATGATCCAAAAAATAATATATAAGGAGAGTTTATGCATCTTTTGCAATTTGGCTAAATTTAATGTTAAAACTAGCAATTTTCTTTCTCCTCTTTATTGTAATCAAGGAAGAAGTAGAGTGGAAGAATACAATTTTTACATCAATACTCTACTTATAACATGAGGTTTATAACCACAAATACAAAGGAATTTACACTTCATGTCATGAAAGATAATAATATCAAATCATGAATGCCACAAGATATGATTTATTTCATCAAATCTCTTCTTTTTATAAATGGATAAAAGAAACATAGGAGATCTTGATTCGTGCATAAGAAATCTCAAGTTATAAATTTCGAAAAATGATTCGATTGGATATATTATCTTATTATTAAAACAAATCATATGAAAAGAAATCCAAAATCATTATGTAAAATCATCAAAATCTTTTATATAGTCCAAGAGATTCATAGATTCATTATGATAATTTTCTTCTTTAGATGATAAAATCATATGAGAACAAATTGATTCATATAAATTGCATCTCATGTCATAAACATGAATAAATTAAGTGTTTGGTTAAATATGAAAACAAATTGTCATATCCAAAATGATCATCAAAATCACTTTTTGGATCATTTAATGAAAGCACTATAGATATATTAAAAATAGCTCAAGTTCTTTTAGTTCCAAATTTTGTGATTGATTTCATGTTCAAGTCTTTCTTACAAAGGCCATGCTTCATTATCTATAATCAAAAAATAATATGAAAAACATAGAAATCATCAAGCTCAATAAACCCAAAAATCATTATTACTTCAAATCACTATGCATAATTATAAAATCGTCAAGAATACTAAGACTTTTTAACATTTCCATTACATCGTTATGCATCATTAAATCATTAAGCATGATTTCATTAAACATGAAGCATCTTCAATCAAAATCGAGAAACAATATGGAAATCAACATGAAACACATTATTTCTTCTTGAAAAACATACATATGATTATCATTAGATTTAAATCTAACATTTTATTCCTTTAACATAAAACATATAATTTTCATTATCATTTTCAAAATTACTAACATGATAAGCATGATTCCTAATTTTTTAGCATTTTCATTATATTATTAAACATACAATTTTAAAGAAAAATATTAAACTAAATTAAAAATAACTCATTAAAAGCATCATGTAATTTCAAAGTAAACTAAGGGCATTTTGATTACCTCATCGTCGAAAGTCGTTAAGGCGTAGTTTGCCACCTCGCCTTTGTTGATTTTCTCCTCGTCTTCGAATAAGTTTGATTCATCCTAAAGACCTTCCTTCTTCTTGCGTTCATAGCAAGTAGTTACATTCTTTTTAAATTTATTTTTATTCTTTAATTTTTATTTTATGAACTTTTTAAATTTCATAGTGAGGAGTTTAAGTTCACCATCACTTGAGCTTATGCTCGAGTGGTCTTCGTTTGTTCGAAGTGCTAAATCCTTCATGTTCTTTGGAAGGTGGTTCTCATGTTCGTCAAGTGCCACATTAGTCATTTTATAGGTCATCAAAGACCCAATAAGTTCTTCAAGAGGGAAATAGTTCAAGTTTTTTTATTCTTGAATAGCCATTACTTTTGAATCCCAAGTTTTAGAAAGCAATCATAAAATATTGTTAATGAGTTCAAAATTAGAAAAGTATTTGCCAAGAGCTTTTAAACCATTGACGACATTCGTAAAACGGGTGTACATATCAACAACGGTTTCGCTTGTCTTTATTCGAAAAAATTCAAAATCATGTATTAAAAGATTTATTTTAGAAACATTTAATCTACTAGTGCTTTCTTGTGTGGTTTCAAAAATGTGCTAAATATCGAAAGCCATTTCGAACAAAGAAACCCGATTGAATTCGTTTTTGTCTAAGGCACAAAATAGAATATTCATAGCTCTAGCATTTAGAGAAAACGTCTTCTTCTCCAAATCATTCCAATCGTTCATTGGAAGAGTAGACCTTTGAAATATGTTTTCGACCATATTCCATAAATTTAAATCAATAGAAAGCAAGAAAACTCTCATTCGAGTTTTGTAATAAGTGTAGTCCGTCCCATTGAAAAAGGGAGGATGAATGAGAGAAAGTCCATCTTGAAAGCCAAAAAGAGTCATTTCTCTTAAGTGTTAAACCAAATGAGAAATAACCTGGCTCTAATACCAATTGTTAGGAACAGAGTCGGTACTAAGAGGGGGGGGGGTGAATTAGTATAGTGGTAAAAACATCAGTTCTGAAAAATGTTTCGTACGATTAAGACAGATCTCTGAAAGATACTTAGATTGAAGGCATGTTCGTAAACATATTGAAGAGAGTTTGTAGTAAATGTAAATTAAAATAAGTAAATGTAAACCAGATTTTATAGTGGGTTTGTCATCATGACCTACATCCACTCCGCCGATTCCTCTTCCGTCGAGGCCACCAGCATCCACTATCGGTCTTCCTTTAATAGGCGAAGACCAATGACCTTTTACAACTCGATTCTCCTTTTACCAGGTTTAAGAGATAACCCTTACACCCCCACTTACTCCGCTTTCAAATTATTCTAACACTTAGAACTTTTGAAAAGAGTTCACACAAGATTGCAACAGCATTTATTTCTATTTTTACTCTCAAGTATTGTGTTTGTTAACTAGGGATAAGAGGAGTATTTATAGGCCTCAAGTTGATTCAAACTTGGAGCCTAAAATCATCTCATCCCAGATTTCCTAGGTTTGGGCGGTACCACCGCCTATGCTGGGCAGTACCACCGCCAGTGTCAATCTGAGTTTAAATCTTTCAATCTATGTATCAAATGAAAGATCTACGAGTCTAGTTTAACATGAAATAAGTTTGGAATAAATCAAAGTTTCCAACAAGGACTTATAGGCAGTTCAGTAACAAAAGCTCAGAAATTACGATCCCTATTTTGCAGAATTCATAGGCTCATTTGAAACAAAAGTTTGGACAGGCAAACTTACTCTGAATTCTTAAAATAATATATCAAAAGGAAGGTTTATGAGTCTATATTTAGATCAAACAAGTTTTGTCCAAATCAGAGGTCAGTGCATAAAGTTATAACCATAACAAGGTAGAAAGGTCAAAATCTCAGAAGTTTCACATATTTAAATCGTTACGTCTAAACAGGAGATATATCAAATACAAAGCTACAACAATTCAAAATTCCTCATATTCAAAGCAAATGTAGAGATAAAATTATAGTAAGGAAAGATCAGGACACTTGCAATAGGAAAGATTAGAAAGCTTGCAATAGGAAGGATTGGAACACTTGCAATAGGAAGGATCAGAACACTCGCAATAAAAAAGATTAGAAAGTTTGCAATAGGAAGGATCGGAACACATGCCTTTCGAAGATTTTGATCCGAAGATCCGAAGAAGGTGTACGCCCGAATCCTTCTTCTATTTTTCTCAGTCTCCTCTCCCTGTTTTCGTTTTCTGCACCAATCTTCTTTCTTCCTTCACAACTGCAGCTTGTGCAAAACATAGGGGCACATTTACTTGCTCTCCCTTACTCTCATTCCTTCTTTTTTTTCTTTCCTAAATGCAGTTGCTGCAGCCACCATCGCTGCCATTGCCATAGACGCCCCTTCCACCGCACTATCTTCTTCCTCCTCTTCTTTCGCAAATACAGCTGCTACAAACGCAGTCGCCGCCGCCGCAGCCGCAATCATGGCCATAGCCCCCTTTTTTTTTTCCCTTTCCTTTCTTTCTCTTTTCCAAAAGCAACTGCTGCAGCCACCACCGCCGCAGCTACTGCAGCCACTGCTGCTACCGCAGCTGCAGCCACAGCCACCTTCCCCTCTTCCTCTTCTTCCATCTCGTTCTTCTCTTCCAGCTGCAGCTGGCACCGCCGCAGCCGCAGCCTCTTCTTCCTCCACTGCTCTTCTTCTTCTCTTCTTCTCCTCTCCTTCCCTTCTCCTCCCCGGCGCCACACACACCCTCTCCTCTGTTTCCTCCTACAGGAAACAGAGGTGTCACAACCTCTTCTCCCGCTTCTCCTTCTTCTCTTCCTCTTCTTCTTCTTCTCCTTCTTTTCTTCTCCTCTTCTTCCCTTCTCCTCCCTGACGCCCCACACCTCCTTGCTGCAGCCCTTGCCGCAGCCACCCTCCTCTCTCTTCTTCTTCTTCTTCTTCTCTTCTTCTCCTCTTCTTCTTCTTCTC
The DNA here is from genome assembly GCF_036884655.1 of Musa acuminata AAA Group. Taxonomy (NCBI): domain Eukaryota; kingdom Viridiplantae; phylum Streptophyta; class Magnoliopsida; order Zingiberales; family Musaceae; genus Musa; species Musa acuminata. The sequence goes on from NC_088329.1 coordinate 21,488,770, forward strand.
TTCTTTTCCTCTTCTTCCTTTCTCCTCCCCAATGCCCCACAGCTCCTCGCTGCAGCCCTTGCCGCAGCCACCCTCCTCTTTTCTTCTTCTTCTTCCTCTTCTGTTCTTCTCCTCTTCTTCCCTTCTCCTCCCCAATGCCCCACACATGCACTCCTCTGTTTCCTCCTACAGGAAACAGAGGTGCTGCAGCCCTAGCTACTGCAGCTACCTCTCTCTCGTCTCCCTCTTCCCTCTCTTCTTATTCTTCTTTTCTTCTCTTCTTCCTCCTCTCTTCTTTTCCCTCTTCTTCTTCTTTTCTTCTCCTCTCCCTCTACTTCTCTTCTTCTTCTCCCCATGCCATACAGCTTCTGAAATAGAGAGAGAGTGGGAGGCGGTGGGATAAAACCGAAATTTTCGATTTTTTTTCTTTTGCAACTTAACAGTTTAGTCCTTAAAATTTTTATATTTACATATAGGTCCTCCAATATACAAATAAATTCTTATTAATAAATTTTAAAAATGAGGGATATTACAGTGGTACCGCCTAGATTTCCTAGGGCACTGCTTTCTATGAGGTGCCACCGTCGGCCAAGAATTCAGGGGCTGAATTGGGTGCTCAATTCGGCCCAATTCAGTCCTATTAAGGGCCCAATTGGCCCCTAATTAAGTTACTGAGATTACCTCCTAATCATAACTTAATTTATGCTCTAACTATGATAATTAAGATATGTTTACTGGACTTCTTATTCCAGTGCGTAAATTGCTCTTTCGGCGAGCTTCCGACGTACTTTCGGCGAACATCCGACGAACTCTCGACAATGCACTGGCAGACTCCCGGCAATCTTCTGGACTCTACGATAATATTCTTGGCAAGTTCCGACGAGTTTCCTTAGTAAGCTCCTGGACTTCTCAGTCGGTTCCGGTAGAACTTCCGACAAACGTTCGGACTTCCGACGAACTCTCGAACTCCTAATGAGATCTAGATCTTGACTTCGGCACAACACATACTTTATGTCTTACTACTATCGTAGTTAATCCTACACAATTTTCTCAACATATAGATTAGATCAAATAATTTACAATTGACTTCATCATCAAAATCCGAGATTCAAGAATCTCCCCTTTTTTAATGATGACAATCAATTGATGACGAAGTTAATTTTAACTCCCCCTGTCTATATGTCATACTTGCGAAAAGACATTCTTGAATTCAAGGCCTTTAAATTCAAGAAACAAATTGATAAGTTAAGTTCATTTAAACTTATCAATACACACATCATGATTCCTATCATGATCTAACATTCTCAAAATGATGTCAAGACATGACATCCATTTTCACATATGATATTTCAAATATGAAAGATGACAAAGATATCAATTCAACATTCTATGGCAAGAAATCAATTGTAAAATAGAAAGTTAAGCTTAAGATATCTTATCATAATGAAGAAAATTTATCAAGCAAACATTTAGTATATATGATGAAATACATTGCATACATTTGTCATCAATTTACCAGTATTATTTCTCCCTCTTTGTCATCAACAAAAAGGAGAACATTTCAACAATACAAGTGTGGTAAAATTTCATGCCACATTTCAATTTGTATACCAATCATATTCCAAGCATTCATGACATGATATCATTCAAAAGTTCTCACATTAAAAGTTATAAATATTAAAGATATTGCTTCCTTCAACTTCTCACACCCCCCCCCCTTTTTTTTCATCAAAACTTGGCATGAAAAAGGAAAGTAAGGAGGAAATCCATTAAGAACCAACTTTGTGAAATGATTTGAATCAAGTCAAAAATGATAGCAAAGTTTCATTAAATCATGCTTCAATTTTCATAAGGATCAAGATATTCATGTGAAATCAACTCTTCATTCTTGCAAGTGTTCATCTCATAAAAAAATAAAAATTCTTCTTTCATTAAGAAAGAATTCATGTGAAAGAATCATCGTATGAAGGATAAAAGAAATTCTAACAAAAGAAATTCTATGAATGATCACATCAAATCCATTTCTCATTAAAAATTCATAAGAGATAAACCCGTGAGAGATGCATTTGTCAATTAATTTCATGTATAAAAAATCATTAAGTAATGGAGCAAGGGTATGAAGTAAACTTGTTATGGCATAGACTCATGAAAGCTCCATTCAAGGAATACATTAAGTGAAAGATAGTCCGGAAAAGATATACATTAAATTCATGCATTCGGACAAATTAGCATTCCTAATTCTCTTCTAATAAAATCAAATTGTTCTTCATTTAAAAGCTTTATAAAAATATCGGTTAATTGATATGTTGTATCAATAAACTCTAGGATTACATCATGATTATTAACATGATCTCATATAAAGTGATGCATAATATCAATATGTTTAGTTCTAGAGTGTTGAATGAGATTTTTTGTTAAATATATTGCACTTGTGTTATCACATTTTATGGGAATGTTTTTAAGATGAATCTTATAATCCTCTAAAGTGTTTTTCATCCACACAACTTGTGCACAGCATGCACTAGCTATAATGTACTCAACTTCATTTGTAGATAGTGCAATTGAGTTTTGATTCTTGGATGACCAAGAAATAAGTGTGTGTCCTAAAAACTGACATTTTTCGGATGTGCATTTTCTATCTAATCTATATCCAGCAAAATTTGCATCAGCATATGTAATTAGTTCAAAGTTCTCAAATTTTGGATACCATAATCCTATATTAGTGGTACCTTTAAGATATCTAAGTATTCTCTTAACTACTTTAAAATAAGATATCTTAGTATTAGATTGAAACATAGCACAACCCTACACTAAACATGATATCCGGTCTAGTTGGGTGAAATATAATAGACTTCTTATCATACCCCTATAAGCTTTTTGATCAAAGCTTTCTCCACTTTCATCAATGTCTAACTTAGTGGAGATACTCATGGGAGTATTAATAGCTTTTGAGCTATCCATATTAAACCTTTTTAGCAATTCTAAAGCGTATTTTGTTTGACTAAGAAAGATGCCATTACTTAGTTGTTTGATTTGTAAGCCTAAAAAGAAGGTTAATTCTCCCATCAAGCTCATTTCAAATTCAAAACTCATACTTTTAGTAAATGATTCACATAAAGATTCATTCGTAGAGCCAAAAATGATATCATCAACGTAAATTTGAACAATAAGTAAATTATTTTCAAATTTTTTGATAAACAATGTAGTATCGACCTTGCCTTTAGAGAAATAATTTAGAATAAGAAAAGAGCTAAGTCTCTCGTACCAAGCCCTTGGGACTTGTTTTAAACCATAGAGAGCTTTCGTCAATTTAAACACATGATCAGGGAGATTATCATTCTCAAATCCAGGAGGTTATTCAACATAAACTTCTTCGAAAATAAAGCCATTAAGAAAAACACTTTTAACATTCATTTGAAACAACTTAAAATTATTACTACTAGCATAGGCAAAGAGCATTCTTATGGCTTCTAATCGTGTCACAAGAGCGAAGGTCTCTTCATAATTGATCCCTTCTTCTTAGTTGAAATCTTTGGCCACTAATCTAGCCTTGTTTCTAACCATGATACCAAGTTCATCTTGCTTGTTTCTAAAGACCCATTTAGTATCAATAACTAAATGGTCATTTGGCCTCGAAACAAGCTTCCACACCTCATTTCTCTCAAATTGATTTAACTCATCTTGCATTGCGATGACCCATGAATCATCTTTCAAGGTCTCGTCAATGCATTTATGTTTAATTTGGGAGAAAAAAGCAGTGTTTGCACAAAAATTCTTAAGAGAGGAATGAGTTTGAACCCCTTTAGATGTGTCTCCTATTATTAGCTCCTTAAGATGAGCATCTACATAATTCATGTCGAATCTCGTATTTTGATGATGAAACCACTTGAGATGTGTTTATATTTTAATCTATGTTTTGAGTGACACAGGATGCTTCAATTAGGATGAAACAATTAAAGCAGGAAAAATCATGTTGTGTTGGAGGAACATGTCAGAAGATTGGACGTCGGGCCGATGGATCTAGGGGCAATTAGGCCCTTGATAGACCCAAATTGGGCCGAATGGATTAACCCATTCGGACTAGAATTCCTACCCTAGCGGTGCCACCACCCATGAGATGGTCTCCTAAGAAAGCTGGGCAGTGCAACAGCTCCAGTCAAGTGGTGGCACCACTTGGGCTCAGTCTCCAAGCGAGACTGGGTGGTGCAACCGCCCTAGTCAGGCGGTGGCACTGCCTGGGCTTAGTCTCCGAGCGAGACTGGGCCGTGCAACCGCCCCTTGTTAGGTGGTGGAACCACCCAGAGGCTCAATCTCCGAGCTGTCAAGCAGTTGTACCGCCCCAGTCCGGAGGTAGTACCGCTAGGACCCCGAAAATCTAGGAAAAGACATTTTTGAGCTACAAATTCATACCACTTTGGGGCCTATATATACCCCACCCTTTCCTGTATGAAAGGGCACTGAAAATCCAATCTTACTCTGTGATTTTTATAGCTCAAAAGTGTTGTAAAGGTTAGAAGTTCTCCTTCTTTTCTTCCATGTTTTTGAGAGAGGAGAGAAATTCTGTAAGGGTTGTCTCCTAAGCCCGTCAAAAGGAGTGAAACTGTAAAAAGGTGGTTGGTCTTCGCCTATTGAAGGAAGGCCTCTAGTATACGCCGGTGACCTCGTCGGAGGAGGAAGCCGAAAGTGGATGTAGGTTATGTTTGACCGAACCACTCTAAAATCTGGTTTGCATTTCCTTCGTGCTATTTATCTTAACTGCAAATTGTCTTCCTTACTTTACTTCAAATATATTTTTGTAAGCTTTCAAAGTTATTATCTGCACGAAATGACTTTTACGTCGGAATCGGATTTCAACGTACGAACGCAGTTTTAAACATCGAAAGTTTTCCGCTGCACTAATTCACCCCCCCCCCCCCTCTTAGTGCTCTTGATCATAACAATTGGTATCAGAGCCTGGTATTTCTTATTTCGGATTTACACCCGAGAGAAATGACTTTTTATGGCTTTCAAGAGGGCTTATCGGTTGTTCATCCATCGTTGTTTAATGGATTGGACTACAGTTATTAGAAAACTCGAATGAGAGTTTTCTTGATTTCTATGAATTTGGATTTATGGAATATTGTTGAAAATGGTTTTCAACTTCCTTCTAAACCGATGAACGAATGGTCAGATTTGGAGAAGAAGTATTTTTCTTTAAACGCAAATGCTATGAATGCCTTATTTTGCGCTTTGGACAAAAATGAGTTCAATTGGATTTCTACGTGCGAAACGACTTTTGATATTTGGCGAACACTTGAAATCACACACGAGGGAACTAGTAGAGTCAAAGACTCGAAAGTTAACATTTTATTGCATGATTTTGAGTTTTTTCGAATGCAACTAAGTGAGACTATAGGCGACATGTACTCTGCAGAAGCAGTATTTTACTCTGTAGAAGCTCAGCAAATCAAAGAAGATATAAGGGCCAAGTTTGGAAGCCTACTAGACCAGTTAAAGGCCCAAGGCTATATTGGAGACACCCGTTTCATGGATGCCGTCAATAATCTAAGAGTTCTTGGTAAATCTTTTTCGAATTTTGATCTCGTAAGCAAGATCTTAAGATCCCTTCCAAAATGGTGGGATCCTAAAATAACCGTAACACAAGAGATAAAAAATTTAAATGATTTTCCATTAAAAGAATTAATCAGGTCATTAATGACCTATGAAATGACACTTTGGAAAATTTTGAACCCAATGAACACTTGAACCACCTTCCAAAGAATAGGAAGGATTTGGAACTCCGGACAAATGAATACCACTTGAGCGATGACTCAAGTGATGAGGACAATGATGAACTTGAACTTCGAACACTAAATCTTAATAAGTTTATTAAACAAAAATCTAAAATAAATAATGAACTTGAACGGAGGAAGAGGCCAAAGAAGTGGAAGGCAACCAAGGATGAATCAAGAACTTCCAAAGGCGAAACAACAAATTGGGCTTCGACTACAAGGTAAGTAACTCAAAACTCTTGAATTATTTTAAAATTACTTGAAGTTTTTCATGAGTGCTTAATTTAGATAGTTGGAATAGGAAATAAAAAATTGTTTTTCAAAAATTATATCATATTTTTCTTTTTAGCATCTTTGAAAAATTAAAAATTTGATCATGAAAAGTATATTGCTAAGGTTTCATGCATGTTATATTTTGAAATGTTGAATGATGTATGCAACATTAGGGATGATAATTATATGATATGTGATAATGCTTAGGATTAATCCATGCATGTGTATCTTGACGATTTTATGTCATGCATGAGTTTTTGAAGTAAATGTTGATTTGAAACTCTCATTTTAGATTAATATGTTTTTGGTATAATCGTTTTTATGACGAATTAAGATGACATTTTCATGACATATTAAGATGACATAGTGCATGTACATCTATGTATGAATTTCTTGATAGTCTTTTGATGATAGATGTGATATCATGATGTGTTTGGTCTTGACAGTTTCATGACGAAACTTATGTTTCGATTTTAAATGATAATACATGTTTTCACAAAAGACATGAATACCCTCACATGAAATCAATTGTATGAAATGGAAATGAATTTTCTATCCTATTGAGATTAATGAATTTATTTTACCATTCTTGTGAATCTCGTGAAAATAAACATGATGAATATTTTGAAAATAAATGAGTGTATCATGCATTTGGTCTTAATGATTTCTCTTGAACATACTTTTTGAAATCAAACTTGATGATGAATATCAAGATATTAAAAGAATGTTATCATGGAATCATGCTTGATGATTTGTTCTATGAAATTTACCTTTCCGTCTTAAATGTTGACACTTGTTTTATTAAAGGTAAAGGCATGCTTGCAAGAAGTAAATCACATGAATAGAAATTTATAAAAACGAAATGCGATCCTCTATCTTATCGACTTTTCAATAAATCTATGCTTGTCATATATGAATTTATTGAATGTGACTTTGAGGATGATTTCGGATTTCACAAATGCTTGATTCATACTTATGACATGAGACACATTTTAAATATGAATCATGTTCAATGCTTCAATCATGTTATATCTCCCTTAATTCATTTTGTTCTCCGAGATTTATTTACCAAAGAGGAGAATCTTCTGAATGAATGAAATGATACAAATGAATCACTTATCGATATATCTTTTTGAAATATCTTTTTAATGTGATGTTGATATTTTAAGATGCCTATTGGAATTCATGACATGAGATAATTGAATCCTTGACTTACTCTTTATGGCTTGAAAATAGATGTTTAAAATCTTGCTTGATGAGTTGTTTTATAAGATTTTGCCTTTACTTCTTGAACTTTCATGCTTATCTTGATTTGGCATATAAAGACCAAGGCATGCTTAGATGAAAAAGAATCACTTAAAAAATACTTTTCCCATCTGATCGAGATTAATGATTTCATGATATTTTGTGAATCTCGAAATTGATTTTAATGACTTGATTATGAGTTTCAAGTTAACGATTTGATTTGAATGAGTTTTATCTAAATCATTATCTCGATCTTGCAAAATTGGAATCACAAATAATATCTTTTGGTATTCATGAATTGATACTCATAATATGAAAGTATTGGTATTCATGACTTGAATTTGATTGAAACATTGCATGCTTAAATTAATCATTCTCCAATGTTTCAAAAATTCTTTAAATGCCTTATATGATGACTGAAAATTAATTTGCTTTATGATGAATCACGAATCATGACTTGATCTATAATATTGATATATTTTAATCATGATCCTTGGTTGTATAATTCTTTTGCTCTATTAAAAAGATTTATCAAATGAATCATGTCCTTCATGAATTTTCTTGATATCATGACATGATTTTGTAATATGGCTTGTATAATGATTAAAATTTTTTAGCCATTGATTTCTCCCTTCTTTTCGATAATGATAAAGGGGGAGTTAGTTTACTAGCGTGCATATTTCAAAGGAAGGAAAATTTGCTAGCTCGATCATTTCATTGAAAGAACTTGCTATCATGAACACTACCAATGAATTACAAATCTTGCAATCTAAAGAGAAGCAAAGAATTGCTATCTCGAAAGAAGAAAAAAATGTAAAACTTACAAAACTTGCAATATAATTGCTCTTGCCATGCTTTGTATCAAAAATAGGTTGATATCCTTAAAAGCATCGCATTAAATTTTTTAGTGTATCGCAATGTATCACATGTATCGCAAATTGAAAATTTTGAGACTATTATCATATCGTGTTTAACAATTGATGTCTTTCATGACATGATTTCTTTGCATTGTTGTCTTGTATGTATCATATGATGATTGAAATATTGATTGATGCAAATTCATAGTTTATGTAAAAGTCTAAATCATTGGTTCCTCTCCTTTTTTTTTATAATGACATAGGGGGAGAAAGATTGCTAGCTTAAGGCAAATGCTGGCTGGCTTGTACTCTTCCCTTCTTTTTGACAAAAACAAAGGGGAGAAAGCTTTTGCTAGTTAGAACATGCAAAGAAAAGCAAATTACAATCTTGCACAAGAAGCAAGTGTTGAATTTCCATGATTAAACTTAAGAATCTTGCTATGCTTTTGTGCTTATGTGTTGTGATGAAAATCTAGCTTCATGTTACAAAAACTTGCATATCTTTTAAAATAGCTAGAGCTACTTCTCCTTTTGTTGATGACAAAGGGGGAGAAATATATGAATTGATACTATGAGTGCCATATTTGAATTTGAATTATGTTAAGATATCAAAAGAAGCTTGCATCGAAATATATGGTAAATTGATGATCGAAATGCTATGATTGCCATATGCCTTGTTTGCATCATGTTAAGATATCAAGAACTTACATCGTAATTTTACTTGCTGATATCTTGCCATGTGATGAAATGCTACGATTTGTTGCTAAAATGATGCATGCAATACTTATGCTTTTTATTATGATATATGTGATGTATTGCATATGATGTGAATCCTGATTAAAATTACCTTAATTTGATTCAAGGTTTATTTCAATTATGGAATTTTGAAATAAAATGATTACTCACCTTTGTCATGATTTAGAAATTGACATAAAGGGTCTTCCCTTCTTTAGAAAGGGTCTTCCCTTCTTTTTGACAATGACTAAGGGGGAGATAGCTAGCTTGCACAATTCAAGAAGAAAGCAAAAATTGCACTTCTCAAAAGAGAAGAAATTGCTATCTTGAACATCACCGAGAATTGCTAGCTTGAAATCTAAAAAAAATGCAAAATTGTGCTATCGTGCCTATCTCAAGAAAAGCAAATATGCCAACTTGCATATCTTTGAATTTGCTAGCTTGTATATTGTAAAACTTGCATATTTCAAGAAGCAAGAGTTGCTTTCTTGAACATCTCTAAATTGCCAGCTTGCAAGTTCTAAAATGTTATAACATTGCTAGCTTGCATGATGTAGAACTTGCTATCTTGAACATTACCAAAAGTGCTATCTTGTATGTTGTAAAACTTGCATATCTAAAACTTGATAGCTTGAATGCTCTAAGCATGATGTAACACTTGCTAAATTTTCTAGCTTCAAAACTGCATGATGATAAAACTTGATATTATGTTTTTCATGCAATAAGTTGAATTAATACTACAAACACAAGAATAGTTGGACTTCTCCTTTTTGTTGATGACAAAGGGGGAGAAGTATGATGTTATGCATAAGTTCATGATGACGTGTTGCAAGTATTCATGGTGAATATTGCAATGACTTGAATTCAGTTTGAATTCAAGGTTCTATGGCATATTGATAGGGAGAGTTTGTTTAAACTCCGGGAGTTAAGTTTAACTCCGTCATCAAGTGGTTGTCATCATCAAAAAGGGGGAGATTGTTGAATCTCGTATTTTGATGATGAAACCACTTGATATGTGTTTATGTTTTAATCTGCGTTTTGAGTGACGTAGGATGCTTCGATCAGGATGAGACAATTAAAGCAGGAAAAATCATTTTGCGCCGGAGGAATATGTCAGAAGATTAGACGTCAGGCCGGTGGATCGGTCGACGTATCGATAGAAGGCTTCAGGCCGTGGACTTGGGCATCGAGCCAAGAAGAGCGGGTATTGTGCCAAGGATATCGGAGTTGCGGAGTCAACTAGCCGATTAGGCAATAGGCCGTAAGAGAGGACGATGTGCCGAATAATCGGATGAAGCGTCGAGGGACCAATGACATGCCGGACAACTTGGTTAATTGCGTAGGATTAATTGTCTCGATTGAAGTTTTGTTTTACATGTTCAGGATTAACTATGATGGAAGTAAGACATGCAGCAGGAGTTACGCCGGAGTCAAGACTATGATCATGTTGGGGGTTCGAGAGTTCAACGGAAGTCTGAACGGTCGTCGGAGGTTCTACGGGAACAAATCCGATAAGTCCAGGAGCTTGCCAAAGAAGCTCGTCGGAACTCGCCAAGTGGATTGTCGCAAGTCTAGGAGTTTGCTGGAAGTCCGCCGGAGCATCGCCAAAGGTTCGTCGGATGTTCGTCGGAAGTTCGCCAGAAGCTCGCCGGAAGAAGCGATTGACGCACCGGAACAAGTTGCAGTAAATGTCTTAAGAAATATAGTAGTTAGCATGTAGATTAAGTTAGGAATCGGAGGTGATCCCATTAACTTAATCTGGGGGCAATTGGGCCCTTGATAGACCCAAATTGAGCCGAATGGATCAACCCATTCAGACCAGAATTCCTGCTAGGCGGTGTCACCGCTAGGGTCGGCAGTGGCACCGCCCAGGAGATAGTCTCCCAGGAAAGCTGGGTGGTGCAATCGCTCCAATCAGGCAGTGGCACCGCTTGGGCTCAGTCTTCGAGTGGCGGTGGCACCGCTTGGGCTTAGTCTCCGAGCGAGACTGGGCAGTGCAACCACCCCTGTCAGGCGGTGGCACCGCCCAGAGGCTCAGTCTCCGAGCTGCCAAGCGGTTGTACTGCCCCAATTAGGAGGTAGTATCGCCAGGACCCCGAAAATCTGGGAAAATATATTTTTGAGCTTCAAATTCAAACCAATTTGGGGTCTATATATACCCCACCCTTTCCTGCATGAAAGGGCACAGAAAATCCAATATTACTCTGTGATTTTTAGAGCTCAAAAGTGTTGTAAAGGCTAGAAGTTCTCCTCCCTCTTTTCTTCCAAGTTTTTGAGAGAGGAGAGAAATTCTGTAAGGGATGTCTCCTAAGCACGTCAAAAGGAGTGAAACTGTAAAAGGGTGGTTGGCCTTCACCTATTGAAGGAAGGCCTCTAGTAGACGCCGGTGACCTCGTCGGAGGAGGAAGCCGAAAGTTGATGTAGGTCACGTTTGACCGAACCACTCTAAAATCTGGTTTGCATTTCCTTCATGCTATTTATCTGAACTACAAACTGCCTTCCTTACTTTACTTCAAATACGTTTCCGTAAGCTTTCAAAGTTATTATCTGCACGAAATGACTTTTACGTCGGAATCGGATTTCAACGTACGAACGCAGTTTTAAACGTCGAAAGTTTTCCGCTGCACTAATTCACCCCCCCCTCTTAGTGCTCCTGATCCTAACACTTCCAATCCTTAGGTAAGGATGTTTCAAAAGAAGATGCATCCAAGTTGCTAGATGGAGAAAGGGTTTCATTTAAATTCAAAGAATCAAAATTAACATCATCATCAAAATCATTTTTCTTAACTTCGAAAACTTCATTAAAAATAATATGAATAGATTCTTCTATAATCAAAGTTCTTTTGTTAAAGATACGAAATACTTTAGAAACAAAAGAATAGCTAAGAAAAATTCCTTAATTGGATTTTACATCAAATTTAACTAAGGCATCTTTTTCATTCAACTTAAACATTTACATCCGAAGACTTTAAAGTATGAAACGTTGAGTTTTTTTTTGTTCCACAACTCATAAGGAGTCTTGGAAAGTAGTGGTCTTACTAGAACCCTATTCATAACATAGCATAGCATATTTACAGCTTTGGCCCAAAAATATTTGGGTACACTATGTTCGTCTAACATAGTTCTTGTCATTTCTTGTAAGTTTCTATTCTTTCTTTCTACTACTCCATTTTGTTGAGGATTTCTTGGAGTAGAGAAGTTGTGGTTGTATCCATTAGATTCATAAAATTCTTGGAAATCACAGTTTTGAAATTCACCACCGTGATCACTTCAAATTGATGAAATCATAAAATCCTTTTCATTTTGAACAAGTTTACAAAACTTAAAGAAATACCTAAAGCATTCACTTTTGTGTTCTAAAAAATAAGTCCATGTGTATCTACTATAATCATCCATGATGACAAATGCGTATTTGCTTCCTCCTAGGCTTGATGTAGCAATTTGTTCGAAAAGTCCATATGGATCAATTGCAAAGGTCTAGAGGTGCTTATTTGGTTTTTAGGTTTGAAGCTACCTTTTATAGGTTTGAGATTAGGTCACACACATTATCTTTGATGAATCTGATATGAGGAATTCCTCTTACAAGTTCTTTAGATGAGATTTGAGAGATTAGTTTCATGCTAGCATGACCTAATCTCCTATGCCAAAGCCAAGCATCGTCATTCAAAACCGAAAAGCACATTTCATTATAAAGATCATTAATCTCGATAGTGTATACAATATTTTATTTTAGGGCAATCATAGATGTGTTTTTGTGTGGTTTTTCAATAATATAAGCATTAGATTCAAATCTAATGATATATCCTTTATCACATAATTGACTAATACCTATGGTTCCTTTTCCAATTATTTTACCCTTGTTATTATCTCCGAAGGTAACATATCCTTCATCTAGGCTAGTGAGCTTAGAGAAATGAGATGGATCTCCGGTCATATGCCTTGAGCATCCACTCTCAAGGTACCATCTCTTGCTCCTAGCTTGTGATGGTATATTTTTCTACAAAAAGAGATAATTTTTAGGTACCCATTTGACCTTGGGTGCCTCAAAAATCAATCTACATAGCTTATCATGTTGCATTGAGTCATTTGAGTTTATTTTAGGAACCCAAATTAATTTGTGTGGACTACATTTCTTAAATGGACAATGATAAGCTACATGCTCAAATTTGCAACAAAAGTTGCATTTCTTTCGGGTTGAAACATGCAAAGTTGGATTTTGGTGAGAGCTACTCACAAATCCGATTCTGCCTTTTCTATGAACGTGACCCTTATTGGCAAGGATCATGTTCAAGGATTTGCTACCAACCTCAAACTTTTCTAAGGTTTTCTTAAGTAGCAAGTTTTCTTTTTGAAGTAATTCTAGTTCATCACATTTTGTACATGATGCTAGACTATCATTGTGCTCAACTTTTAATCTATCAAAATTGCTAATAAGATAAGCATGTTCCTTTTTTAAAGAGTTATATTTTTTACTCAATATTCTACATTCATCAAACTATTCATGAAAAGCACTTGAAAGCTCATCGAAAGTTAAATTTGTCTAATGAACTTGTTACCTCATCTCCAATAGCCATTAACGCATAGTGAACAACTTGCTCGGTGTTGGTTGGCTCCTCTTCTTCGGAAGCACTTGAGTTATCCCATATAGCTTTGAGAGCCTTCTTCTTTGGTTGCCTCCTCTTTGCTTGGGGACATTCACTCTTGAAGTGTCCCGGCTTCTTGCATTTATAACATATCACTTATTCTTTCTTAGGTTCAAATTTATTTTTAGTATCATTTTTAAATTTATTTTTTTTATGAATCTTTTGAACTTCTTTGTTAAGAGTGCCAAGTCATCATCAAAGTTCTCATCACTTGTTTTCTTTCAAGTGGTCTTCTTATATTCTCAGTGCTATGTCCTTTCTATTCTTTGGAAGGGTATCCTTAAGCTCTTCATGAGCTTTACATGTCATTTTATAGGTCATTAGTGACCCAATTAGTTCTTCAAGAGGAAAATTATTTAGATCTTTGGCCTCTTGAATGGCCGGTACTTTAGGATCCCAACTTTTTGGAAGAGATCTTAAAATCTTATTAACCAGTTCAAAATTCGAGAAACCTTTACCAAGTCCTTTTAGACCATTGACGACATCCGTAAATCGAGTGTACATGTCTCCAATGGTCTCACTCTGTTTTATTCGAAACAACTCATAAGAATGCACTAAAAGATTAATTTTTGACTCCTTCACAATACTAGTTCCTTCATGAGTCACTTCGAGTGTGTGCTAAATGTCAAAAGCTATTTCACAAATTGATACTCAATTAAACTCGTTTTTATCTAATGCACAAAACAATACATTCATAGCCTTTGCGTTTAAAGCGAAAGTCTTCTTCTCCAATTCATTCCAAGAATTCAAGGGCTGAATTGGGTGCTCAATTCAGCCATTTTAAGGGCCCAATTTACCCCTAATTAAGTTAGAGAGATTACCTGCCAATTCTAACTTAATTATTTATACTCAAACTACGACAATTAAGACATGTTTACTGCACTTCTTGTTTCGATGCGTTAATTGCTCTTCTGGTGAGCTTCCGGTGTACTTTCGGTGAATATCCGATGAACTCTCGATAATGCTTTGGTGGACTCTCGGCAAGCTCCTGGACTTTACGACAATCTTCTTGATAAGTTTCAACGAGCTTCTTTAGCAAGCTCCTGGACTTCTCGGTTGGTTCCGGCAGAACTTCCAACGAATGTCTGGACTTCCGACGAACTCTCGAACTCCCAATGAGATCTCGATCTTGACTCCAGCACAACACCTACTTTATTTCTTACTACTATCATAGTTAATATTGCACACTTTTCTCAACATATAGATTAGATCAAACAATTTACAATTGACTTCATCATTAAAATCTGAGATTCAACACCAATGAAATGCTGGACAATATGATTCAGGCTTAGTAATAATTGTCTAGATCAAAGTGTGTTTTATATGTGCAGGATTAATTATGATAGCAAGGAATAAAGCAAAATGAAGTCCTAGAGTCAAGAACGCAAGTTCGTTGGGAGTTCAAGAGTTCGTTGGAAGTCCAGACGTTCGTCGGAAGTTCTACCGAAACTGACCGAGAAGTTCAGGAGCTTGCTAAAGAAGCTCGTCGGAACTTACCAAGAAGATCGTCGTGAAGTATAGGAGCTTGCCGGGAGTCCGCTGGAACATTACCGAGAGATTGTCGGAAGTTCATTAGAAGATCGCCGGAAGCTCGCCGAAAGAAACCTAGACTAACCGGACCAGATTTGCTTAGTATATACCTTAAATTGTATAGTTAGCATATAATTAGGATTAGAATTGGGTCAAGACAATTATGGGACTATTGGGCCCAAGTTTGGGCTGTGTTGGGCCAAGAGAAAGACTCAATCAGTGACCAAACAGGTGAAACCATCGTGGCATAGTCTTCGAGAATGTGTTAGGCGGTGGTACCGCTAGTTTGGGCGATAGTACCGCTCAGACACAGTCTCCAAGACTAATAGACAGTGGCACCGCCTAGACTCAGTCTCCAAGACTATCAGGCGGTGGTACTGCCAGTCTGGGTGGTGGTACCGCCTAGTGTCAGGCTGCAAGCAGTGGTACCGCCCAATGCAGGCTGTGGTACCGCTTGTACCTTAAAATTTTGAGGATTTGAATTTTGGCTTTATTTTTGAAGCCATTTGAGGTCTATAAATACTCTAGCTATTCTTGAATGGCGAAGCAAGAAATGTAAATAAAAACTCTATGTTTCTTGAGTTGAATATCCGTGTAAAGTATAGAGTCTCTCCTCCTAAAGTTTAGAGACTCATTCTAAGGGAGAGTGTGTCATGCCCCTCAAAAAAGATCAATAATATTAAAATTTTTATCACAAACCAATCCAGGATCTAAACTAATATTGGAGGACATTGAAAAATATTCTATCAAATTCACATCTATAAAACCTGTGCAGTTTATAATCATATATCACATCACCCGATAATTCACATTTATGGCAACCCAAGCCAACTTAACAAACATGAACAAGATTTATAAATCCATAAGCTATGTAATTTATATAATCTAAACTCAAATCATTTACCATAAGTTTATATCATCGTAAACTAGACTTAACATTCCGAAATTCCAAATAAGAGAGATCTTCTAACACCTTTACAATGTATATCCATTTCGGTACATCGATAACATTTCATTACATACCAAATATGCTTATACAACACTAACATAATAACCAACAAGGCTTGCCCATAATTCTGAACAGCTCTCCACTACCTCAGCCCAATGCAAACATTTAAGCAAGCGACAAGCTATCTTGAAAAATTTATATAGCAACGGAGTAAGCATATAAAGCTCAGTAAGTGACTAATATATCCATGGCAAAAGTGGATAATTTCCAAACAAATAAGGTTTCAAAATACAAGGCAGAATATAAAGAATTCATAGACATAATCTCACTAGGTGTAGAATCACAAATGTCATTTCAATCAAACATATTTGGTTCATAACCGATGGAGCAAAGAGTAATTGGAGCATATTAATAACCAATGAAACGTTTTAGAGCTTATCAATGACGTATGAAAGGTTTCTGAGCATATCAATGGCAAATAAGACATTCCAGAACATATCTATAGCATATAAAATATTTTAAAGCGTATCAATGGTGTACGAACATTTCAGAGCATATCAAAGAATGATACGAAACAGAAGCTGAAACGTCATATTTAATGTTGCATTTATATCTTTCTTATCCAAAGCGCACACAGAAAATACATAAACAAAGCTGTGGATATCATATCAAACATACAAAAGGTGTAGTGGGACCACGGATAGAATGTGATTCATTTATTTCTTAATGACCACTAGACAGAAGTCTCCCACATCCGGGAGCTCCATCCACTCACGTCTAGTTGAAGTCAGAGGGGGCCGGCAGAGTATCGCAGGCTCTATGCATAACTTCGTTTACCATTTCTGGCAAAGGTTCACATTATCCCACAACACCAGAGTACAAAAGGGCAGTATGAATAATAAATAGCACATATCGGAAGTACACATGGAATAACTAAATGTACATGTGCCTTTATGAGTCAATACGATGCAAGCAATAATCTTTCACAAATGTATTCAGATTTGACAGGAAATGAAAGCAAGAGTACACACGGATTTCAAGCAATCATATATAGCTCAATTCAAATAAGAAGGTTAGACGAATTCAATATCCAAAGGATTGAAACTAGAATAAGCACATATCAAAAGCAAATGCAGAATAATGGGATATACATGTGCCTATATGAGTCAATACGATATAGCGTAAACGTTACACAATATATTTCAAGAATGTAAATAACTTACAGACAAGAGTAAACCAGAATTCAAGTATTAATATAAACCTCAATTGAGTGAAGGGAACTGAATGAAATCTATTTTCAAACGAATAAAAACAGAATATGCGAAATCGACCAAAGCTCGATTTCTGAGAGAGTTCGAGATGCACATTGAACAAATACTTTAGATTATCAATTATACTCAATACCCTTAAGAAAGCTATTATCAAAAGGTATATCAATCTATTTTCTGATGAATTAAGTTTCGTATGAATCAATGTTTCCAACAAGGAGTTACCATTGATTTAGTAACCAAAGGTGAAAAACAAAATCACTATTTTGTAGAATTCATAGGGTTGGATTCAATAGATAACAGGATAGGCTTTTAAATTTCAAAATTTTCAATCTATATATAAAACAAAAGATCTACAAGTCTAGTTTTAAATGAAGTTAGTTTGGTAGAAATCAGAATTTCCCATAGTGTCTTATAGGTATTTTAGTATCGAAAGGTCAGAAATTTCGATCCCTGTTTTGCAGCATCCATAGGCTCATTTGAAACAGAAGTTTGGGTAAGTATTCGGTGTCCACAATTTTCAATATTAGTGTCAAAAGAAAGGTATAAGAGTCTAATTTCAAATGAATAAGGTCTTTCCTAAATCCACATTTGGTGCTAAAAATTATGGCTGAAAAAATCTATAAGGGTTAGTTTACCAAAAAATTTGAGATCCATGGTTTTGTGTCTAACAAGAGAAATATCAGGTTCTAAACAAAAATATTTCATATTATTCAGAATTAATATAAGAATAGAGACTAATATTTTTGTAGGATGAGATTAGAACACTTGCCTTTGAGAATTATGACCCCAAATGGGAAGATTTGAGCAAAGAAAACCCCAAAACCCCAAACTTCTCTTCTTCTTCTTCCCCTTTTTTTTCTTCTTCTTTCTCTCTTCCTCTATTCTTCCAGGTAGCTGCCTTCTTTGGTTCCTTCATAACGTAGGCAGAGAGGCTTAAGCGGTGAGATTTGTAATTTTGTATATTTTACAGTTTAGTCCTTGCATTATTATATTTACGATTAGGTCCTTAGGGTTTACATATACGTCCTCAGATTTTTTTTTGTCTTTGAACAGATCTCTAAATCTTATGAATAAGTTCTTAGATTTATACTTTAGCTCTTTAATTAAATTTAAAATAGATTCTTATATTACAACTAGAAATTTATACGAAAATTTAGAAATGAGGGATGTTACACTCTCTCCCTTAAAAGAAAATTTTAGTCCTCTAAATTTATCATCCCTCTATCGATGAAAAGACAAGGATAAACCTTTTTCATTTCCTCCTCTAGCTCCCAGGTTGTTTTCTCTCTAGAATGATATCTCCAAATTACTTTAACCAAAGGGATAACCCGATTCCTTAGGATCTTTCCCTCCTTATCAACAATCTGAGTGGGCTCTTCCACATAAGATAAATCTTTCTCGATCTCTATCAGCTCATACTTAATGATATAAGAAGGATCAGGTATATACTTTCTAATTATCAAAACATGAAATATATTATGGATATGGTACAACGATGGTGGCAAGGCAATCCTGTAAGCGATTGAACCAACCCTCTCAAGGACCTCAAAAGGTCCAATAAATCTTGGGCTAAACTTTCCTTTCTACTTCATTCCTCAAGTAGATTAAACGTGGATATCGTAATTGTCCTTTCTTAATTTGTTGAGTAAGATCAGATTGCACTTGAATGGAGGCCATCAATATAATTAAGTCTTGCTCTTTCCTCATAGCATTCAAATCAAAATTTTCTTCTAATAACTTTCATTGCTTCATGACCAGACTAGCCATAAAATTTGTAGATTTTCTACTAAGTGCATTAGCTACAACATTGGCTTTGCCCGGGTTATAATGGATGGCACAATCATAATCCTTTAGAAGTTCTATCCATCTTCGCTACCTCATGTTTAACTCTTTCTAAGTGAAAATATATTTTAAACTCTTGTGATCAATAAAGATTTCAAATTGTCACCCATACAGATAATGTCTCCAAATCTTTAGAGCAAAAACAATTACTGCCAATTTCAAATCATGAGTTGGATAATTCAGTTCATAACCTTTTAGTTGTCTTGAAGCATAAGCAATCACTCTCCCTTCCTGCATCAAAACGCATCCAAGGCCCTTTCTTGAAGCATCAATATAAACTGCAAATCCCTCACTACCCCTTGGAATAGTGATAATAGGGGCACTAGTCAATCTTCTTTTTAACTCTTGAAAACTTTGCTCACAATCATCATCCCATACAAATTTCACATTCTTTTTCGTGAGTTTGGTGAGAGGTTGAACGATTCGAGAAAATCCCTCCACAAATCTCCAGTAATAACCCGCCATGCCCAAGAAGCTTTTAACTTCTATTACATTTGTTGGTACTTCCCATTTAACTATAGCTTCTACTTTCCTTGGATCAACAGATATGCCCTTCCCTAAAATCACATGGCCTAAGAAAGTAAATTTATTCAACCAAAATTCACATTTGCTAAACTTTACATACAACTTCTTTTCTCTTAGCATGGATAATACATTTCTTAAGTGTTCCTCATGCTCCTGATTACTCCTTGAATACACCAATATGTCATCAATGAATACAATTACACAATCATCCAAAAGTGGTTGAAATATCCTATTCATTAGTTCCATAAAAGCTACAGGGGCATTAGTCAAACGAAAAGCATCACCAAAAATTCATAGTGACCATATCGAGTTCTAAAAGTTATTTTTGGAATATCCTCCTCCTTGATCTTCAAGTGATAGTAACCTGATCTCAGGTCAATCTTAGAGAATACTTATGTACCCTACAATTGATCAAATAAATCATTAATTCTGGGTATTGGATACTTGTTTTTTATGGTCACCTGATTCAACTATCTATAATCAATACAAAGCCTCAATGTTCCATCCTTCTTCTTCACTAATAGTACCGGAGCACCCCACGGTGAAACGCTGGGTCGTATGAAACCCTTATCTAATAATTTTTGTTGTTGCTTCTTTAATTCCTCTAGCTCAAGTGGTGCCATTCTGTAGAGAGGCTTAGATATTGGGATTATCCTAAAGACCAAATCAAAAGCAAAGTCACATTTGGAGATAATCCGGGCAAGTCATCCTTGGATACATTAGGCAAGGAGATAAATCATGTCCAATACTCTCAAAATAAAAGATGAGCTGATCTAATATGCAAAAAGTGATCATTTGTTATATAACAATCCATACTGGTATGATAAGAAGTTAGCCAATCCATACTAAGTATAATATCAAAACTCCAAATCTTTAGGAGAACTAAATCAGCAAAAAGTTTAAGTTCTCCAATAAAAATGAGACAAGAGGACCATATTCAAGTTTGTTATCAAAGAATATCCAACGATCGTATTTACATATAGCACATAATGTAGTGGTCTAGGTTGAATACCCAAGTGATAAGCAAAATATTATGAATCAAATTATAGATGGGACTCATGGTCAAACAAATATTTGCATGCTTTCATAAACATAAATAATACCTTCAATCACTAATTCAGAAGTTTTAGAATCATATTCAGTGATAGCATACACTCTAATATGGGCTAATGATTTAGGAGGCAGTGACTCTTTCTTCTTGTTTAAAGGGCAATCTTTTATTTTATGATCCAACTTTCCATAGGTAAAATAGACTCTAGCCACACACAAACACAAACTTGTTTCATAATTTAACTCGTATCTTACACAGGATTAAGTCTTTTATGGTGACTTTCCTTTTTAAATTCAGATGTCTTAACCCTTTTGTTATCACTTTTTGATTCATTTACAATCATATTTTTATTGGTAAACTTGTCCTAGCTATTCTTATCCTTTATCTCCAGAAATTCTTTCATCGTTCCCATTAATAATAAGCCTCTACTTCCAATATAAGGTGGCAAAAGAAATCTTTGGATCATCAGAACAATTTTATACATTAAATATATTCTCTGTTTGCATCATCCATTTTTCTACCACCAATGAAATTAGGTCCACCATGCTTTCATTGCGCTACTCTGATTTAGTATCCTTGATCAACCCTTTCATCCCCCTTAATTAATCAGAAACAAATGAAATAGGAGGACCAAATGTCCTCATCCTCCTAGATTCCTAAAATGCATCAAAGAAAATTTCCACCAATCACTATAGTTTACGAGACCTCAATATATTTTGTACGTCAACATATCAAATATTTTAGTGATCCTCAAACCATGCTCTGATACCACCTCTGTCACGGCCCTAAAAAAAAGATCAATAATATTAAAATTTTCATCACAAACAAATCTAGGATCCAAACTAACATTTGAGGACACTGAAAAATATTATATCAAATTCACATCTACAAAATCTGTGCAGTTTATAATTATATATCACATCACTCGATAATTCAAATTTATGGCAACCTAAGCCAACTTAATAAACATGAACAACATTTATAAATCCATAAGCTATGTAATTTATACAATCAGAACTCTAACCATTTACCACAAGTTTATATCATCGTAAACTAGACTTAACATTCCAAAATTCTAAATAAAAGAGATCTTCTAACACTTTTACAAGGTATATCCATTTCGGTTCATTGACAACATTTCATTACATACCAAATATGCTTATACAACAATAACATAATAACCAACAAGGCTTGCCCATAATTTTGAATAGCTCTCCACAACCTCAGCCCAATGCAAATATTTAAGCAAGCGACAAGCTATCCAGAAAATTTTATATGGCAACGGAGTGAGCATATAAAACTCGACAAGTGACTAACATATCCATGGTAAAAGAGGACAATTTCCAAACAAATAAGGTTTCAAAATACAAGGCAGAATATAAAGTATTCATAGACGTAATCTCACTAGGTGCAGAATCACAAATGTCATTTCAATCAAATATATTTGGTTCATAATCGATGGAGCATAGAGTAATTGGAGCATATTAATAACCAATGAAACATTTTGGAGCTTATCAATGACGTAGGAAAGGTTTCTGAGCATAGCAAATAGGACATTCTAGAACATATCAATAGCATATGAAATATTTCAAAGCGTATCAATGGTGTATAAATATTTCGGATCATATCAAAGAATGATACGAAACAAAAGCTGAAACGTCGTATTTGACGTTGCATTCATATCTTTCTTATCCAAAGCGTATACAAAAATACATAAACAAAGCTCTGGATATCATATCAAACATACAGAAGGTGTAGTGGGACTACAGACAGAATGTGATTCATCCATTTCTGAATGACCACAGACAGAAGTCTCCCACGTCTGGGAGCTCCATCCACCCACGTCTAGGTGAAGTTAGAGGGGGCCGACAGAGCATTGCGGGCTCTATGCATAACTCCCTTTACCATTTCTGGCAAAAGTTCACATTATCCCACAACACCAGAGTACAAAAGGGCAGTATGAACAATAAATAGCACATATCGGAAGTACACGCGGAACAACCAAACGTACATGTGCTTTTACGAGTCAATACGATGCAAGCAATAATATTTCACAAATGTATTCAGATTTGACAGGAAATGAAAGCAAGAGTACACATGGATTCCATGAAATTATATATAGCTCAATTCAAATAAGAAGGTTAGATGAATTCAATATCCAAATAAATGAATCTAGAATAGGCACATATCGAAAGCAAATGCGGAACAATGAGATATACATATGCCTATATGAGTCAATACGATATATCATAAACGTTACACAATATGTTTTAAGAATGTAAATAACTTATAGACAAGAGCAAACCAAAATTCAAACATTAATATAAACCTCAATTGAGTGAAGGGAACTGAATGAAATCTATTTCCAAACGAATGAAAACAGAATATGCGAAATCGACCAAAGCTTGATTTTTGACAGAGTTCGAGAGGCACATTGAACAAATACTTTAGATTGTCATTTATGCTCCAATACCCTCAAGAAAGCTATTGTCGAAAGGTATATCAATTTATTTTCTGATGATACAAATTTCGTACGAATCAAGGTTTCCAATAAGGAGTTACCATTGATTTAGTAACCAAAGGTCAAAAACAAAATCATTGTTTTACAGAATTCATAGGGTCGGATATAATAGATAATAGGATAGGCTTTTGAATGCCAAAATTTTCAATCTATATATCAAAAGAAAGATCTACAAGTTTAGTTTCAAATGAAGTCAGTTTGGTATAAATCAAAATTTCCAACAAGGACTTATAGGCATTTTAGTATCTAAAGGTTAAAAATTTTGATCCCTGTTTTGCAGCATTCATAGGCTCATTTGAAACAGAAGTTTCGGTATGTATTTAGTGTCCAAAATTGTTAATATTAGTGTCAAAAGAAAGGTATAAGAGTCTAATTTCAAATGAATATGGTCTTACCTAAATCCACATTTGGTGCTAAAAATTATGGTTGAAACAATCTATAGGGGTCATTTTATCAAAAAATTCTAGATCCATGGTTTTGTGTATAACAAGAGAAATATCACGTTCTAAGTAGAAATCTTTCAGATTATTCAGAATTAATATGAGAACAGAGACTAATATTTTTGTAAGATGGGATTAGAACACTTGCCTTTGAGAATTATGACCCCAAATAGGAAGATTTGAGCAAAGAACACCCCAAAGCCCCAAATTTCTTTTGATAAGTAATAGATGAATCTTTTCTGCAGCCTTTGAGCAGCAACTTGGAGAGCGGAACCCCTGTAGAGTTCCAAGGAGGCTGATCCCCTAAAGAGATCAACTCCAAGTTTAGAATCTGCAAGGGTTCTATCACCTGGTATCAGAGCAGCATTCTTGGTGTCTCGCTGCCCTTCCACAGCCATCCATCAACCCTCTATAGCCACCCAAAGCAATTCCCACAATTGCTTAAAAGATTATCGCTGAATTCCACCGTCATCTCCACCACCACGGATCATCCTTTAACACTTCGTAGATTTCTCTTTGGTTTCGTCAAATAATTCTTAATATAAACCACTGATCTTTTACGTCCAATCTGCTACAATTGAAAATCTGTGATGCAGAAAATTTCAATCGCATATTGTTGCCTTAACCCATCTATTTGCAATCTTTTTTGAATGAAATTTCTTATACACTTCATAGATCATCTTGGCTTCCTCCTAACATTGATCTATTGAGGATTTCGTCTCTAAAAATGATTTTATATTGCTGTAAATTTTCGTGGCAAACCGTTAAAATTTTTCGACGAGAATTCTGCTATCGTAACTTGCACCAATTTCCTTGCTATTATATTGCCAAAATTTTCTTGATTAAGTTGGACATCCTTGTTGTCATATAAACTGAGATTTTGCTGTAAATTCTCTCCTCAAATTTCTCAAGTTTTTGGTGGAAATTTTATTAAGAAATCGCTATTTCATCGATGACAATTCTGCTCTTACAAGATAACACATACCTGCAGTAACTTCCATTGATTTCTATCAAACTTTTGCTACCATTTACCACAGATCTAAACCTATCATCCACAGCCCTAAAACTATACTAAACCACACCCTCAAACTGCACCCAAAACAGCCACAAAACAAACCGAAACCGCAGCCTACATCTACCAATCCACCAACCCTTTCAACCATCACTTCTCTCAACCTATATATGCCTTTAACCCGACAATAAAAAAGAGATCTTAACATCACAGATTTGGAGGCATATACTATGGCATTTGAAGAGGTAATCAATACTAAATTCGAAGCTTTCGAGGTGCAAATGGAGGATAAGATTCAGACTCTCTTTACCAAACTCAGTTTGGGTCGACCACCAAGCCCGAAGAAATCACATCAAGGAGAGAGCTCTAACCAATCGCACCAAGCCCGAAGAGATGACTTCTAAGAGAGGGGAGGCTCTATGACCGACCCCAACTATCCACGCATGAGAGTGGACTTCCCTATATGGGAAGAAGGAGACCCGATTGGTTGGATCTCGCGCGCAGAACAATATTTTCAATGCCACAAAACCGCGAACGCATCTATGGTGAAAATTACAGCTATACATCTTGAAGGGGATGCCATACAATAGTTTGACTAATTTGAACACACTCATGGAGTCCTCTCATGGTGACAATTCAAAGAAGGACTGCTGATCCGCTTCGGACCAACCGATTACAAGAACATTGATGGACAACTGTTAGAACCCTTGCAGATTCTAAACTTGGGGTTGATCTCTTTAGGGGATCGGCCTCCTTGGAACTCTATAGGGGTTCCTCCCTCCAAGTTGCTGCTCAAAGGCTGCAGAAAAGATTCATCTATTGCTTGAGAAAAGAGGAGGAATACATAGCTATTTATAGGGCTTCTAAACCCTAATTCCTAATAGGACTCCTACTTAAGACTCTTACTTCTGACCAACTCCTAATAGGACTCCTACTCAAGACTCCTATTCCCTTACAACTCCTAATTCTTCTATAAGAAAAAGCCTCCTACATGAATGTCCCTCTCAATTAGGACTCTCCTAACTAGAGTCCTAACAGAATGTCCCTCTCAATTAGGACTCTCCTAGCTAGAGTCCTAACAGAATGTCCCTCTCAATTAGGACTCTCCTAGCTAAAGTCCTAACAGTTTTATATGAATGTCCCTCTCAATTAGGACTCTCCTAGCTAGAGTCCTAACAAACCCGTCCTCTTCAAATCAGCCTTGTCCTCAAGGCTGACGATTCATGAATTTTGGGAATTTGATCTTCAAGTCATCATAGTTCTCCAAAGTGGCATCTTCTGTTAGTAGGTTTGCCCACTGTATTAGCAATTCAGTAGTGGATCGTCGTCGTCGAGTCATAATCCGTCGATCAATAATGGCACTTGGCTGAGTCTGAAGTCCTCCTTGGGTAGTCATATTTGGTGGGTGGCTTTGGGCTATCTCCAAGCACTTATTTACAACTTCTGTCTGGCCGTCGGATTGTGAGTGATATGCCATACTCCTTTTCAATTTAGTACTCTTATAGTGTAATTCTTTTGAGTCTCAATTGTAATGAGCTACGGAGCTTGGTGCTTCCTCCAATTTTTTTATAATCTTACTAGTCTCTGAATCTTCCTACCATTCCATCTTAATATCCTCAAGGAAGTCGCTAGTCGGAAGTGAAATGGCCAAAACTTCAGCTTGCTCGGGTAGCTGCGAAAGCGCATCTGCAAGAACATTCTCTTTCCCCTTTTTGTAAGTTATTTCATAATCAAATCCAAGAAGTTTTGGTACCTAGTTTTGCTGCTCAGGGGATGATATCTTTCGCTCCAAAAAGTACTTGAGGCTTTTATGGTCGGTTTTAATTTGAAATCGTCGACCAATCAAGTAGGGTCTCCACCTCGTTGCTGCGCGCACAATGGCGAGCATCTCCTTATCATATATTCACTTATTTTGATGGGAGGGAGATAATGCCTTGCTAATGTATGCGAATGGTCGACCATCTTGCATGAGAATTGCTCCAATTCCGACTCTAGATGCGTCGACCTCAATAATAAATGGTCGGTTGAAATCTGGTAGTGTTAGCACCGGCGTCGTCGTCATGGCTGCCTTAAGTTTGTCGAAGGCAACGGAGGCTCTGTCCGACCATTGGAAGACATCATTTTTCAGAAAGGAAGTAAGTGGTGCACTGATCTCTCCATAGTTTTTCACGAACTTGCAGTAGTAGCCTGTTAAACCCAGAAAGCCATGTAGCAATTTTATGTTCCTCGGGGTCAGCCAATTTTGCATTGCTCCAATTTTGAAGGGGTCTACTGCCACACCTTCCTCTGATATGATATGCCCAAGATATTCCACCTTCTTTTGAAGAAAGCAAAAATTCATAGTGGTTATTGTGTGTTCAAAAGGTGGTTTGCGGTATGTTTTCTTCGCATACTCGTATTTGATGATACCCGGATCGAAGGTCTAGCTTTGTGAAGATTTGTGCTCCCTTTCATCTTGCAACTCATCTACTACTGGAATAGGGTATTTATCCTTGATGGTTATGCCATTGAGAGTTCGGTAATCAACATATAATCGCCATATTCCATCCTTCTTTCGTATGAGGAGCACCGGTGAAGAGTAGGGGCTACAACATGGCCGAATAACTCCTGTTTTGAGCATCTCTTTTACAATCCTTTCTATTTCATCCTTCTGGAGATGTGGATACTGATATAGCTGAGCATTTGCTGGAGATTGGCCTGGAAGAATCGTTATACAATGATCATGCCGACGGGTAAGAGGTAGGTTGCGTAGTTCGTCAAATATATCTGAAAATTCAGCAAGCAAAGGAAGTAGATTTGGATCTTCCAATTTTGTTGGCTCTCCCTTAGTTTGCTGCTCAAGTTGTACCAAAAGGCCACTGCATACTTTATGCAAAACCTTCTTCATTTGTTGTGTGCAAATCATCGTTACGTCGCCCCCACGTTTCCCGTGCAGTATCACCTGTTTCTCCTTACTGTAAAATTTCATAATTAGTTTCATAAAATTCCAAGAAAAATCACCTAATGTTGTCAACCATTTAATTCTGAGCATGGCCTCATGATCATCAAGAGGGAGAAGGAAGAAATCTGCAATTATCTCTTGGTCCTGTAGCAATAGTTTCTCTTGAGGGCGCCTACGATCACACTTCAAAATCCGTCTGTCGGTGACCTTAACATCAAACCTGCAACGATTCTCGATAGGTAATGCCATTTGGATAGCAACCTTACTGTTTAGGATATTATTAGTGCTGCCCGTATCGATGAAAACAGTGATGAGTTGTTGTTTGAGAAGGCCTCCAACTTTCATCATTTGCGGGTTTGAGTAGCCGGCTAGTGCATGTACCATAACTACGGTCGGTTGTGGCTCTTCTTCTGCATCTTCTTCTTTATGTTCAATGCTCTCTTCTGGATGTTCAATGACCTCTTCTTCTACTGGTTCAATGATAAAAAGTTTCCCTTTACTACAGCGATGCTAATGGCTCCACGGCTCGTCGCAATGCCAACATAACCCCTTCGCAGATCGCTCCTGAAGCTCTTCTCTTGTCAACCTTTTTGGTGCAGGGACTCGGTCAACAATAGGGGGGGCTAAGGGCTTCAATATTACTGGTTGAGGAGTGACCCTAGTCCTTCGAGCTTCATGGTTCAATTGCTCCTCTTGATGTCGTGCGAAAGAGATGGCTGCCATAAGCGTGTACGGTTGTCGCGCTTTAACTTCTCTTCGGATCTCCGGCTTCAAGCCCTCAATAAAGGTCCTCAATAGCTGTTTTTGAGACCAATCAAGAGTTTGATTAGATAACCTTTCAAACCTAGTTTGGTACTCCTGAATGGTGGAGGTTTGTCGGATCTTTGCTAGTTGTCCGTCAATATTCTCGTAATCGGTTGGTCTGAAGCGGATCAGCAGTCCTTCTTTGAATTGTTGCCATGAAAGGACTCCATAAGTATGTTCAAACCAGTCAAACCACTGTATAGCATCCCCTTCAAGATGTATAGCTGCAATTTTCACCATAGATGCATCCGCGGTTTTATGGTACCGAAAATATCGCTCCGCGTGCAAGATCTAACCAATCGGGTCTCCTTCTTCCCATCTAGAGAAGTCCACCCTTATGCGTGGATAGTTGGGATTGATCATAGAGCCTCCCCTCCCTTGGAACTCATCTCTTCGGGCCTGGTGCGATTGGGCAAAGCTCTCTCCGTGATATGATTTTTTCGGGCTTAGTAGTCGGCCCAATCTGAGTTCGGTAAAGAGCGTTCGAATCTTATCCTCCATTCGCACCTCCAAGGCTTTGAATTCAGCATGAATTGCCTCCTTAGATGCTTTAGTATATGCCTCCAAATCTATGATGTTAAGATCTCTCTTTTGTTGTCAGGTTAAAGAGAGAAGTGATGGTCGAAAGGGTTGGTGGATCGGTGGATGTAGGCTATGATTTAGGCTTGTTTTGTGGCTGTTTTGGGTGCAGTTTGAGGGTGTGGTTTGGTGGAGTTTTAGGGCTGTGGATGAAAGTTTTGGATCTGTGGTAGATGGCAGCAAAGGTTTGAGAGAAATCAGTGGAAGTTGCAGCAAGTGTGTGCTGTTTTGTAAGAGCAGAATTATCGTCGAAGAAACAGCGGTTTCTCGACGTAATTTCCACCAAAAACTTGAGGGAATTGAGGAGGGAATTGATAGCAAAATCACAGTTTATATGACAGCCAGGATGACTAATTTAATCAAGAAAATTTTGGCAGTATAATAGCAAGGAAATTGGTGCAAGTTGCGATAGCAGAATTCTCGGCGAAAAATTTCAGCAGTTTACGATGAAAATTTATAGCAACACAAAAATCGGTTTTAGAGATGAATTCCTCAATAGATCAATCTTATATGGAAGCCAAGATGATCTATAAAGTGTATAAGAAATTTCATTCAAAATAGATTCCAAATATATGGGTTAAGGCAACAATATGCGGCTGAAATTTTCTGCAGCATAGATTTTTAAGTATAGCAGATTGGACGTAAAAGATCAGAAGTTTATATTGAGAATTTTTTGATGAAACCAAAGGGAAATCCATTATTAGGAAGTGTCAAAGCTATCATAAAAATTTCGTAGAGATTTGGATACAAACAATATAGTATCAAGATCAAACAATCAGTGCTATGCGGCTGAAATTTTACGGTGCAGATTTTCAAGTATAGCAGATTAGATGTAAAATATCAATGGTTAATTTGAGAATTTTTTGACAAAACCAAAGGGAAATCTGCTGTTAGGAAGTGTCAAAGATGTCATAAAATTTCGTGGAGATTTGGATAGAAAAAACATAGTAGCAAGATCAAACAGACAGTGCTATACGGTTGGAATTCTGCAATGTATCTTTCGTCGTAGAGATGAAAACTTTATGACGAAAAGTTTATGCAGCAATATAGGAATAATTTTTTTGGGATTTTCAAATAAAGATAACTAAATTGCAGTAGCAGTAAGGTAGAAAACCAGAACCTGTTGCAATTCACGGGGAGATTAAAGGATGATCCGCGGTGGTGGAGATGATGGCGGAATTCGGCGATGATCTTTTAAGCAATTGTGGGAATTGCTTTGGACGGTTGTGGAGGGTTGATGGATGGCTGTGGAAGGGCAGCGAGATGCCAAGAACGCTGCTCTAATACCAGGTGTTAGAACCCTTGCAGATTCTAAACTTGGGGTTGATCTCTTTAGGGGATCGGCCTCCTTGGAACTCTATAGGGGTTCCTCCCTCCAAGTTGCTGCTCAAAGGCTGCAGAAAAGATTCATCTATTGCTTGAGAAAAGAGGAGGAATACATGGCTATTTATAGGGCTTCTAAACCCTAACTCCTAATAGGACTCCTACTTAAGACTCTTACTTCTGACCAACTCCTAATAGGACTCCTACTCAAGACTCCTATTCCCTTACAACTCCTAATTCTTCTCTTAGAAAAAGCCTCCTACATGAATGTTCCTCTCAATTAGGACTCTCCTAACTAGAGTTCTAACAGAATGTCCCTCTCAATTAGGACTCTCCTAGCTAGAGTCCTAATAGAATGTCCCTCTCAATTAGGACTCTCCTAGCTAAAGTCCTAACAGTTTTACATGAATGTCCCTCTCAATTAGGACTCTCCTAGCTAGAGTCCTAACAACAACTAGCAAAGATCTGACAAACCTTCACCATTCAAGAGTACCAAACCAGGTTTGAAAGGTTATCTAATGAAACTCGTGATTGGTCTCAAAAATAGCTATTGGGGACTTTCATTGAGGGCTTGAAGCCGGAGATCTGGGGAGAAGTTAAAGCGCGATAACTGTGCACGCTTATGGCAGCCATCTCTTTCGCACGATTTCAAGAGGAACGATTGAACCATGAAGCCCAGAGGACTAGGGTTGCTCCCCAACTAGCAATATCAAAGCTCTCAGCCCCCCCCTACTATCAACCGTGTCTCTGCACCAAAATGTTTGACAAGAGAAGAACTTTAGGAGCGATCTGTGAAAGGGTTATATTGGCATTGCGATGAGCCGTGGAGCCGTGAGCATCGCTGTAGTAAAGGGAGACTTCTTATGATTGAACCAGTAGAAGAAGAGGTCATTGAACATCTAGAAGAGAGCCTTGAATATAAAGAAGAAGATGCAGAAGAAGAGCCACAACCAACCAAAGTTACAGTACATGCACTAGCCGACTACTCAAACCTGCAAACGATGAAAGTTGGAAGCCTTCTCAAACAACAACCGATCAGTGTTCTCATCGACACAGGCAGCACTAATAACTTCCTAAATAGTAAGGTTGCTGTCCAGCTGGCCTTATCTATTGAGAATTGCAGCAGGTTTGACATTAAGGTTGCTAACAGATGGATTTTGAAGTATGATCATAGGCGCCCATGAGTGAAACTGTTGCTGTTGGACCAAGAGATAATTACATATTTCTTCCTCCTCCCTCTTGATGATCATGAGGCCATGCTCAGAATTAAATGGTTGATGACAATAGATGATGTTTCTTGAAATTTTATGAAACTAATTATGAAATTTTACAGTAAGGAAAAATAGGTGATACTGCACGGGAAACATGGGGGTGACGTAACGACGATTTGCAAACAACAAATAGAGAAGGTTTTGTATAAAATAATGCAGTGGTTTTCTGGTACAATATAAGCAGAAAACTAAGGGAGAGCCAATAGAATTTGAAGATTCAAATCTACTTCCTTTACTTGCTGAATTTTCAGATATGTTTGACGAACCGCGCAACCTACCTCTTACTCGTCCGTATGATCATTGTATAATGATTCTTCTAGGCAAATCTCTAGCAAATACTCAACCATATCAGTATCCACATCTCCAAAAGGATGAAATAGAAAGGATTGTAAAAGAATTCTTGAAACAGGAGTTATTCGACCAAGTTGCAGCCCCTACGCTTCACCGGTGCTCCTCGTATGAAAGGATGGAACATGGCGATTGTGCGTTGATTACCGAGCTCTAAACAGCATTGTTGAATCTTGGATTTTGATAATGAAACCAATCGATATGTGTTTATGTTTTAATCTACATTTTGAGTGATGTAGGATGCTTCGATCAGGATGAGATAATTAAAACAGGAAAAATCATGTTGGGCCGGAGGAACATGTCAGAAGATTGGACGTCGGGCCGGTGGATCGGTCAACGTATCGATAGAAGGCTTCAGGCCATGGATTCGGACATCGGGCCAAGAAGAGTGGATATTATGCCAAGGATATCGGAGTTGCAGAGTCAACTAGCCAATTGGGCAATAGGCCGCTAGAGAGGATGATGCGCCGAAGAATCGGACGAAGCGTCGAGGGACCAATGACATGTCAGACAACTTGATTAATGCTTAGTATTAATTGTCTAGATCGAAGTGTGCTTTTACATGTGCAGGATTAACTATGATAGCAAGGCATGAAGCAAAATGAAGTCCCGGAGTCAAGGATGTGACTTTGTTGGGAGTTCAAGAGTTCGTCGGAAGTCCGGACGTTCATCGGAAGTTCTAACGGAACCCGCCAAGAAGTCTCAGAGCTTGCTAGAGAAGCTCGTCGGAACTCGCCAAGAAGATCATCATGAAATCCAGGAGCTTATTGGGAGTCCACAGGAACATAGCCGAGAGATCGTTGGAAGTTCGCTGGAAGATCACAGAAAGCTCGCTGGAAGAATAGACATAGGAACTTATTTTGCTTAGCAAATGTCTTAGGATTTTGTAGTAAACACGTAATTGGGTTTGGACTTGGGCCAACCCAATTAGGGGCCAGCTAGGCCCATGTAAGGACTGTGATGGGCCCAATAAGGGGCCCAAACAGTGCCCCAAGAAGTCTCACCATCGTGGCACAGTCTTCGAGACTGTCTCAATCGGTGGTACTGGCCAACACTGCCCCCAAGCGGTGGTACCACCAGACCTGGGTGGTGGTACCACCCAGGATAGTGTTAGTGTCGACTAACACTAGGCGGTGGTACCGCCCAACGTAGGCGGTAGTACCGCCCATGCCTGGGGAACCCGAGATGAGAAAGTTGTAGGCTCCAAGTTTGAATCAACTTGAAGCCTATAAATACCCCTCTCATCCCTGGTTAAATCACACAAGCACAGAGAGTCTAAAAGTAAAAAAACGCTGCTGTAATCTCATTAGAAATTCCCTCCTCTAAGTCTAAGTGTTAGAATTCTATTTAAGAGAGGAGAGTGAGTGCTTGTAAGGGTTATCTCCTAAACTCGATAAAAGGAGAAGAGAGGTGTAAAAGATAATTGGCCTTCGCCTATTAAATGAAGGCCTCTAGTGGACGTCGGTGACCTCGTCAAAGGAGTAAGCCGAAAGTGGACGTAGGTCACGTTGATCGAACCACTCTAAATCTCTGGTTTGTATTTTATTCTTGCTATTACCTTACTGCAAACCTCCTTAAGTGCTTACTGCTTTCAGTCCATTATGTACGCTTTCAAGTTAAGTTTCCGAAATTGATTTTTCGTCGAAAACGATTTTTATCGTATGAAAGTTTTTAAACTGACATTATTTTACTGCTACACTAATTCATCCCCCTCTTAGTGCCGACCTCTTGATCCTAACAATTGGTATTAGAGCCTCGTGATTTCTCTGTTGGTTTAACACCCAAGAGAAATGGTTCTTTTCGGCTTTCAAGAGGGTCACTCTCTAATTCGTCCTCCCTTTTTCAATTGGACGGACTACATTTATTGGAAAACTCGAATGAGAGTTTTCTTGCTTTCTTTGGATTTGAACTTATGGAATATTGTCAAATATGGTTTTAAAAGGTCTTCTCTTCTAATGAAAGATTGGAATGATTTGGAGAAGAAGATGTTTTTCTTAAATGCTAGAGCTATGAATGCTCTATTTTGCGCCTTAGATTAATCGGAGTTTAATCGGGTTTCTTTGTACGAAACAGCCTTCGATATTTGGCATATTCTCGAAATCACACACGAAGGCACAAGTAGTGTAAAAGATTCTAAAGTAAATTTTTTGATGCACGATTTTGAGATGTTTTTTATGGAACCAAGAGAGAATATTGGAGACATGTATACCCGTTTTACGGATGTCGTCAATAGTCTAAAAGCACTTGGTAAAAACTTTTCGAATTTTGAACTCGTTAACAAGATTTTGCGCTCACTTTCTAAAACTTGGGATTCAAAAGTAATCGCTATTCAAGAATCAAAAAATTTAAATACTTTTTCGATTGAAGAACTAATCGGTTCATTGATCACATATGAAATGATGTGCAATACACGTAAAGAACTTGAGAATCACCTCCAAAGTACAGGAAGGATTTCGAACTGAGAACATTTGAAAATCACTCGAGCATAAGCTCAAGTGATGGTGAACTTGAACTACTCATGAACTTTAAAAAGTTAATGAAACAAAAATTAAAGAATAGAAAGAACGCAACTACTTGCTTTGAACGCAAGAAGAAGAACACACTTTGGGATGAATCGAGCTCCTCTGAAGATGAGAAGAAAATTAACAAAGGCAATGTGGCAAACTATGCCTTCACCGCTTTCAACCATGAGGTAATCAAAACTCCTTTAATTTATTACGAAATTACATTATGCTTTACACAATGCATTTTCCTTTTTATTTAGTTTAGAAAATGCAAAAAATTAGGAATTATGCTTATCATGCTAGTAATTTTGAAAATAATCATAAAAATTGCATATGATAAAGGAACAAAAAATTAGACTTAAATCATGCTAGATTTTTTTGTGATAAAGTGATAATATGTATCTTGATAATCTTCATATTTAATTGAAAATACTTTCGAAATCATGCTTGATGAAATAATGTAATTTGAGATCATGCTTAATAAATTTAAATTTTAAAATTATACATGATGATTTTTAAGTAATTTATGGTTTATTGATCTTTGTCGTAATAAATCTTGCACTTTCGGCTTTAAAATTGATACATGTTTTTATTTGGCGTAAATGAAATAAAATCATATGAATTGAGACAACTAAAAAGTGGAAAATATTTTTTAAAAATTATTTTTCTCTATCGTATTGATTTTGATGAATCCATTTATATCATTTTTACGAATCTCTTGGACTTAGAAAATGATTTTGATGATTTAAATTTGAATAATTTTTTATCCAAATCATGATCTTGATTCCTTGATATTTACAAATTAAGATTTACTATGAATCCAGATTTTTCATTAATCGTTCTCCTACAATTCTTCTTGGTATTTCATTTAAGAGGGGATTTAATATATGAATCATGTCTTTTGGTATTTATATGATCTTATTTCTCATGATATGATTTATTTTTGTATAACTCCTTATATTCATCACCCAATTAATTTTTCTTGATGAGATGAAATGAACGTGATGAAATAAAAATATGCACGAAATATGGGATACAATATAATTTGACATTTAGATACCATCATGATTTAAAATGCTATTATTTGTTGCTAAAATTATGTATTTTTTGGTATCATGAATACTGTAAATGTTGAATGTTTGGTATCATGATCAAAATATTGATAAATGCTTAAAAATTTTAATGTCTTAGTATCATGTATGATATGATCATAATAATGATTGATTTATTTTATCATGTATGAAAAATGAAATGTAAGCTTTTCAAATTGTGTATGTTTTAATTTGAAAATATAATGATGCACAAATAAGATTGATACTTTACCTTTGTCATAATCTGAAAATTGATATAAAGGGTCTTCCCTTCTTTTTGACAATGACAAAGGGGGAGATAAAAGATGCTAGCCCGCTCAATTCAAGAAGAAAGCAAAAATTGCACTTCTCAAAAGAGAAGAAAGAACTTGCTTCTTGAACATCTCAAATTGTTAGCTTCTATGTTGTAAAATAATGTAACATTTTGTTAGCTTACGTTTTTGCAAAGGAAGCAAAAATAATCGCACTTCTCAAAAGAGAAGAAATTGCCATCTTGAACATCACCAAGAATTACTAGTTTGAAATCTCAAGAAGATGCAAAGAAATGCTATTTTGCACATTGCAAAGAAAAGCAAATATGCCAATTTGCACATCTTTAAATTTACTTGCTTGTATGTTGTAAAACTTGCATATCTAAAACATGATAGCTTGAATGTTCTAAGCATGATGTAACACTTGCTAAATTTTCTAGCTTCAAATTGCATGATGATAAAACTTGATATTATATTTTTCGTGCAATGAGTTGAACTTATATTTCCAAACACATGAATAGTTGGACTTCTCCTTTTTGTTGATGACAAAGGAGGATGAGTATGTTGATGTTATGCATGATTTTATCATCATATGTTTGCTTGGATTTTTAAATCTAAGAGTCTCAATCAATATACCATATTGATAGGGGGAGTTTGTTTAAACTCTAGGAGTTTGGTTAACTCCGTCATCGATTGGTTATCATCATCAAAAAGGGAGAGATTGTTGAATCTTGGATTTTAATGATGAAACCAATCGAAATGTGTTTATGTTTTAATTTGCATTTTGAGTGATGCAGGATGCTTCGATCAGGATGAGACAATTAAAGCAGGAAAAATCATGATGGGTTGGAGAAACATGTTAGAAGATTGAACGTCAGGCCGGTGGATCGGTCGACGTATCGACAGAAGGCTTGGCACCCTGGATTCGGGTATTGGGCCAAGAAGAGCTGATATTGCGCCAAGGATATCGGAGTTGCAGAGTCAACTGACCGATTGGGCAATAGGCTACAAGAGAGAACGATGCGCCAAAGAATCGGACGAAGCGTCAAGGGACCAATGACATGCCAGACAAATTAATTAATACTTAGTATTAATTATCTAGATTTAAGTGTATTTTTACATGTGCAAGATTAACTACAATAGCAAGAAATGAAGCAAAATGATGTCCCAGAGTCAAGGACGCGACGTCTTTGGGAGTTCGAGAGTTCGTCGGAAGTCCGGACGTTCATCGGAAGTTTTGGCGGAACCAGCCGAGAAGTCTCGGAGTTTGCCAGAGAAGCTCGTCGGAACTCACCAAGAAGATCATCATAAAGTCCAGGAGCTTGCCGGGAGTCCGTTGGAACATTGCTGAGAGATCGTCGGAAGTTCATCGGAAGATCGTCGGAAGAATAGACATAGGGACTTGTTTTGCTTAGCAAATGTCTTAGGATTTCATAGTTAGCACGTAATTGGGCTTGGATTTAGGCCAACCCAATTAGGGGCCAGCTAGGCCTATGTAAGGACTATGTTGGGCCTAATAAGAGTCCCAAACAGTGCCCCAAGAAGTCGCACATGCTAGTCATAGGTGCCTAGCAAGCCAATCACGTGAGTGATGGCACGTGTGACTTGATACAGAATCTTTTTTGCTTATTATATTTTGGCATATATCACTTTATAACTATTACATATATGCATATATATATATATTATGATGTCCTTGGATTTGTGCAATGGGAATCGGATCGTGATGAGATCACAAAAATGAGATCGATTCACCTTTAAACACATATCCTAAATAATCCCGGTCATAGGTTACTCGAGAGGGACATCGTGATAACCGGATAGACTGGTGTGCTATATACCCGTCCATATGATGGATGCAGCGGGTCTCATAGCTGTTCGTGTAGGGACACTAGGGATACAGTACAGGTGCTCATTGGAGAATGAGTTCACTGATTGATCCGCTTACGAAATGTTGGGTGGTTGATGATGTCTTATTGTCAAACAGCGATTCCGTAGCCCTAGTGGTATATCTAGTCCTTAGACTTGAGACACCAAGGATGTCCTGTATAAGTGCTCCACTCTTTGATACTAGACTTATAGGTTTGGCTCTCCCAGATCTAGTACAATTGGTCATTGGGAGTGGTAGTCGACCTTACGAGAGCTATTGAGTGTCGATAGAGGATTATCCACTCTCGGCGTCATGAGAGAAATATCCCATTTGTTCTTGCTCAGACAAATCCCTAGCCAGGGTCATTCGGGTTGAGAGAGAAAGAGTTCTCTAGGAGAATCCGATTAGAGCAAGACTCGAGTAGAAACCATATGGGTCAGACAACACCATGCTCGAAATACGGTCTCTAGGATATTAGATGGATGAGGGACTATAGGTACACGGTAACTGAGGACAAACATATCCAATGGATTGGATTCCCTTGTATCGTCTGGGGACTACGACGTAGTGGCCTAGTACGTCCGTAGTCAATGAGTCAAGTGAATTATTACAGAGATAATAATACACTGAGTTAGAAGGAGTTCTAACAGGTATGACTCATGGCTAGCTCGATATTGGGTCTAGAGGGTCACACACATATAGTAGGCATTGCGATGAGTAGAGGTTCGGATATGAGATATCTGACGGAGCCCTTGTCTTATTGGATATCCAATAAGCCCCTGAATTATTGGATCCCATGAACGAGATCCAATAAGAGCCCGTGAGAGATTAGTGGATAGAGATCCACTAATCTAAAAGGCTTGGGTTATTGGATGCAGATCCAATACCCACTAGGTGAGGATCTATTAGGGTTTGATAGGGGACCCTCTATAAATATGAGGGATTCAAAGCCTCATAGGCTAGAGCCTTTGCTTGCCTCTCCTATTCGCCTTCCCCTCTCCGTCTCAGAGTAGGCCTGGAGTTTTGAGGAGCGTCGTCGCAGCCCTGCTGTGTGTGGATCACCACTAGAGTGGAGGACGCTTGACCTCCTTCACCCTCTCCTAAGGATCTGCAAGGAAATAAGGATATACGATCTCCCTAGGTAACACAATCTAGTCTATACACAGTTTTTCAGTTTCGCGGATTTTACGCACCAATCTTCGCACGACGATGAACATCTCTTTGGGAATCGGGGATTTTATTTTTCTTGTTCTTCCGCTGCGCATGTGATGTTGCCCCCAAAGATTTTCCCAACAGTGGTATCAGAGCCAGGTTGTTCGTGTGATAGATTGGTTTTAAACTACGTGTGTTGTGTTTTAGAGAAGCTTTTGTTGAATCTCAGATTTTGATGATATAATCAATTAGTGGGTTAATTAATCTAATCCATATTATTGAGTTAAGTGTGTAGGATTAACTACGATAACATGAAAACATAAAGCAAGGATACCGGAGTCGAGCTCGATGGACGTTTAAGAGACCGAAGAATCACCGGAGATGCTGCCGGAACCAACCGAGAAGAAATCGGGAACGTGTCGGAAGTTCGCCGAAGAAATCGTCGGAGGCTCGCGGAGATCATCGAGAAGGCTCGGCTACTCGTTAAAGTCATCACAAAGATTGGGAGCTTGTAGGGAGTCCGTCGGAAGAAGTTCGTCGGAAAGCTCGCCGGAACAAGACTCGACGTTCGCGGTTAAAAAACTTGCTTAGGATGTTTTTTTGTGTTATGTAGTTCACCTGTAATTAGGATTAGGATTAAGAGATAATCCTATATCCTGGTTAGGGGCCAACTGGGCCCAAAGTCAGATTTGGTTTGGGCTAAAATTAAGCCAAACCAATGAATCGGAGAGCCAGGCGGTGGCGGTGACACCTCCTTGGCTGGGCGGTTGCACCGTGCAGCACCCGAGCGCTGGGCGGTGGCACCGCCTGGCTGGGCGGTGGCACCTCCAGCATCAGGAACTCTAAGAGAATTCAAATTTTGGAGCCTAAATTTGAATCCTCTTGAGGCCTATAAATACCCCTCAAATCTCAGCTGAGATAACAACTTTTTGAGAAGCATTTTTTATTGAGAGAAAAGTCTTAGAAAGTCTTAGCAAGTCTTGTTTTCAATTTGCTAGAGGGTTCTCGTCCTTCTTTCTTATTGAAAATTTGTAAGAGGTTGAACTGCTTGTAAAAGGTTGTAAGAGGGGTGTTTACCCTTCCATTTCAAGAGATTTGCTAGTGGAAGGTGGTAGCCTCATCGAAGAGGGGCATCGCAAGTGGAGTAGGTCATTGACCGAACCACTCTAAAAATCGGCGTAATCTCTGGTTTACATTTTATTATTGTCATTTACATTACTGCAAATCTTCTTACTGCTTTAGTTCCTTATTACCCTTGCTGCGCAACTTTAAGAATACGCTTTCAAGTTAAACTTTTCAAGTTCCGTTCTTATCGTACGAAAGATTTTGTTAAAATCGAAGTTTTAATCCGCTGCACTAATTCACCCCCCCCCTCTTAGTGCCGCTCCGATCCTAACAAGTGGTATCAGAGCAAGGTTATCTATCATATTTGGTTTAATACCCAAGAGTGATGGCTTACTCCGGCATGCAAGAGGGCCATTCTATTGCACGACCACCTTTGTTTAATGGGTCGGATTATACATATTGGAAGACTCGCATGAGAATCTTCCTCATTTCTATGGACTTTGAGCTTTGGTCTATTGTCGAGAATGGATTTCAAAAATCTTCTCTTCCGATGAGCGAATGGAATGAATCGGAGAAGAA
Source organism: Musa acuminata AAA Group (assembly GCF_036884655.1). NCBI lineage: Eukaryota > Viridiplantae > Streptophyta > Magnoliopsida > Zingiberales > Musaceae > Musa > Musa acuminata. Next base: position 21,529,192 of record NC_088329.1, read on the forward strand.
GGTTTTTGCTTTAAATGCAAAGGCTATGAATGCCTTGTTTTGTGCATTAGACAAAAACGAAGTTAATCGTGTTTCAATGTGTGATTCGGCTTTTGATATTTGGAGAACTCTTGAGGTCACTCATGAAGGCACTAGCCGAGTGAAAGAGTCCAAAATCAACATCCTTGTGCACTCTTACGAACTTTTCCGAATGAAACTAAGTGAGTCCATCGGAGACATGTACACCCGGTTTACGGATGTCATCAATGGACTCAAAGCTCTTGGTAAAGATTTTACTAACTTTGAACTAGTAACTAAAATCTTAAGATCCCTCCCTAAAAGTTGGGATCCAAAAGTTACGGTCATTCAAGAGGCCAAAGACCTTAAAGCATTCCCTCTTGAAGAACTCATTGGGTCTCTAATGACCTACGAAATGACATGTCAAGCTCATGACGAGCTCGAGAACCCCCTTCCAAAGAACAGGAAGGATATTGCACTCAAATCACAAGAATACCACTTGAAAGGAACATCAAGTGATGAGGACAGTGACAATGACATTGCACTTTTGACTCAAAAATTTAAAAAATATTTAAGAAAGAACAAATTTAAAAATAATATAAAAAATAAATTTTAACAAATGAAAGACCAAGTGATTTGCTATGAATGCAAAAAACCGGGACACTACAAGAACGATTGTCCTCAAGCCAAAAAGAGGACATCAAAGAAGAAGGCACTCAAGGCAACATAGGATGATTCAAGCGCGTCTGAAGAAGAGGAGTCCAACACCGAGCAAGTTGCTCATTACGTGCTAATGGCTTTAGGAGAAGAGGTATGTGATTTATTTAATGAAGATTTATTTTTTGAAGAACTCTCTATCGCTTTTCATGAATTATTTGATGAATGTAGAACTGTTAGCAAGAAGTTAAGTATCTTAAAGAAAGAGCATGCTTTGCTACAAGATAAGTTTGATAGTCTTCAAACTCCTCCATGCTCTAAGTGTGAGAATTTAGAAGCAATAAAAAATGAAAAATTGCTTCTTAAAGAAACCTTAAACAAGTTTAAGGTTGGTAGCAAAGGATTAGATATGATCCTTGCACACAAGGGTCACATCGCAAATAGAAATGGAATTGGATTTGTAAAAGGATTACATCAAAATCCTACCACTTTCATAAAAGGACCTACATTTTACATGTTTCCTCTTATATGAAATGCCACTTCTGTTGCAAATCCGGACATATTGCCTACAAATGTCCATTTAGGAAAATTAGTTCACGAAAATTAATATGGGTTCCTAAAGGAACTATAAAGGATTCAATAATAAATAACAAAATTAGTGGGTCAATTTTTGAGGCACCCAAAATCAAATGGGTACCTAAAAATCATCCTATTTTGTAGACAAACACACAAGCTTGGAGCAAGAGATAGTATCTCGATAGTGGATGCTCAAGACATATGACTGGAGATCCATCTCATTTCTCTATGCTCACTAGCAAAGAAGAAGGGTACGTCACCTTCGGAGACAACAACAAAGGCAAAATCATTGGCAAGGGAACTATTGGTAACAAATTTAGTTTTTCCATTGATGATGTTTTACTAGTTGATGGATTGAAACACAATCTCTTAAGTATTAGTCAACTATGCGATAAAGGTTATATCGTTAGATTTGAATCAAATATGTGCATTATTGAAAAACCAAATCATAACATGACTATGATTGCTTTAAAACAAAATAATATCTATACCATCAATCTTGATGAACTAGGTAATGAAATGTGTTTCTCCGCCATAAATGATGATGCTTGGCTTTGGCATAGGAGATTAGGTCATGCAAGCATGAAAACAATGTCTAAAATCTCATCTCAAGAATTAGTACGAGGGATTCCGAATATGAAGTTTATTAAGGATAAGGTATGCGATGAATGTCAACTAAGCAAACAAATAAAAACAAGCTTTAAACCAAAAAATCAAATTAGCACCACTAGACCATTACAATTGATCCATTTGGACTTATTTGGACCAATTGATACAACAAGTCTAGGTGGAAGCAAATATGCTTTTGTGATTGTGGATGACTACTCTAGATACACTTGGACCTATTTCTTAGCTCACAAAAGTGATTGCTTCAAGTGTTTCTCTAAGTTTTGTAAACTCACTCAAAACGAAAAAGGCTTCATGATTTCATCAATTCGGAGTGATCACGGTGGTGAATTCCAAAACCGTGACTTTCAAAATTTTTGCGAAGTTAATGGGTACAATCATAACTTCTCAACTCCAAGAAATCCTCAACAAAATGGAGTAGTTGAAAGGAAAAATAGAAACCTACAAGAAATGGCAAGAACTATGTTAAATGAACATAGTTTACCCAAATATTTTTGGGCCGAAGCCGTAAATACGGCTTGTTACATCATGAATAGGGTCCTAATAAGACCATCTCTATCAAAAACTCCCTATGAATTATGGAATAACAAAAAACCAAATATTTCTGATTTTAAAGTTTTTGGTTGTAAATGCTTCATTTTAAATGAAAAGGATGCCCTAGGTAAATTTGATGCTAAATCCGATGAAGGCATTTTTCTTGGTTACTCCTCCGTTTCTAAGGCCTTTCGTGTCTTTAACAAAAGGACCTTAGTAATAGAAGAGTCTATTCATGTAGTTTTTAATGAAATTTCTGATTTAAAGAAAAATGATTTTGATGATGATCTTGATTTTGATAATTTGAATTTAAACGAACCCCCTCCTCAAAATAGCCATTTGAATGCATCTTCTTCCGAAATTTCTTTACCCAAAGAATGGAAGTATGTAGATGCTTATCCAAAGGAGCTAATTATAGGAGATACAACAAAAGGGGTTCAAACTCGTTCTTCTTTCAAGAATTTTTGTGCTAACGCCGCTTTCCTTTCTCAAATTGAACCTAAATGCATTGACGAAGCCTTAAAAGATGATTTTTGGGTCATTGCAATGCAAGAAGAATTGAACCAATTTGAGAGGAATGAGGTATGGAAGCTTGTTCCTAGACCAAGTGACCACTTAGTCATAGGTACTAAGTGGGTCTTTAGAAACAAGCAAGACGAAAATGGTATCGTGGTTAGAAACAAGGCTAGATTAGTGGCCAAAGGTTTCAACCAAGAAGAAGGTATCGATTACGAAGAAACCTTCGCTCCCGTGGCTCGATTAGAAGCCATAAGGATGCTCCTTTCCTATGCTAGTAGTAATAATTTTAAACTATTTCAAATGGATGTTAAAATTGCTTTCTTGAATGGTTTTATTTCCGAAGAAGTATATGTCGAACAACCTCCCGGATTTGAAAATTCTCTTCTTCCTAATCATGTATTCAAATTGACTAAAGCTCTCTATGGCTTGAAACAAGCTCCTAGAGCTTGGTATGAAAGGCTTAGTTCCTTTCTTATTTTAAATAATTTTACCAAAGGCAAGGTTGATACTACATTGTTTATTAAACATTTTGAAAATAATTTTCTTATTGTGCAAATTTATGTTGACGATATTATTTTTGGCTCTTCGGATGAATCACTATGTGAATCATTTGCCAAATGTATGAGTCATGAATTTGAAATGAGTTTAATGGGTGAATTAACATTCTTTTTAGGATTACAAATCAAACAACTTAGTGATGGTATATTTCTTAACCAATCCAAATATACATTAGAATTGTTAAAACGATTTAACATGGATAATTCAAAAGCAATAAACACCCCTATGAGTACTGCGACTAAGTTAGATATGGATGAAAATAGTGAAAATTTTGATCAAAAAACATATAGGGGAATGATAGGTAGTCTACTCTACCTCACCGCGACTAGACCAGATATTATGTTTAGTGTAGGACTTTGCGCTAGGTTTCAATCTAATCCTAAATTATCTCATCTAAAGAGTGTTAAAAGAATATTTAGGTATCTTAAAGGAACTCCAAATTTAGGATTGTGGTATCCAAAATCTGAAAAATTCGATCTAATAGCTTATGCAGATGCCGATTTTGGCGGATGCAGGATAGATAGAAAAAGTACATTCGGAACATGCCAATTTTTAGGACATGCACTTGTTTCTTGGACTTCCAAGAAACAAAATTCAGTTGCACTATCTACGGCGGAAGCCGAATACATTGCTGCAAGTGCATGTTGTGCACAAGTCATTTGGATGAAAAATACATTAGAAGACTATGGAATTCACTTTAAAAACATTCCCATAAAATGTGATAATACTAGTGCCATATGTCTTACTAAAAATCCAATTTAGCACTCTAGAACTAAGCACATCGACGTTAGGCATCATTTCATACGCGATCATGTCCTTAACAATGATGTTGTTCTAGAATTCATTGACACAAAGCATCAATTAGCAGATATATTTACAAAAGCTTTGAATGAAGACCAATTTGAATTCATTAGAAGGGAATTAGGTATGTTAAATTGTCCCTAAGAATAAACTTGTTTGAATGGATTTTCCGTAAAGTTTGTCATTCTCTCTCCGTTCCTCGGTGACTTGTTAAATTATCTTATCCTATCTTGAGTCAAACACCGCTTCCATCTGATCAAGATTAATGATTTTATGATATTTTGAATCTCGAAATTGATTTTGATGGCTTGATTATGAGTTTCAAGTTGACGAATTGAATTTGAATGCATTTGTATTCGAATTATGATCTTATTGGAGTTACTACTTAAAATTTTTTTCTTATCCCAATCTCTTCTTTGTACATCTACAATTTTTGTTATTTATAAAAAGAAGAGATTTGATAATATGGATGAATGCTGAATTTTCCTTTAAGATGAACTCTGCGTAAATATTTTAGCATACTTAATTTTGAATGATAAAATCTTTGTATGATCAATGATAATATAGATGAGTGATGTATGATCAATGATAAAATCTTTGTATGATAAATTATGTGCTTCAAGTCTCATTCCCTTTTTGTTGATGACAAAAGGGGAGAAAAGTGATGACTTGTATCATTTTAATAGCATGACTTATATGAATTGCAAAAGCTTGTGTGATATGAATGTCTTATATGCCTTACAAAATCCTTGAGAATATCACAAGATTGATTGATCATATTGAAAGCATGCCTTATATCGATATCATAAAATTCATGTTGAAAATCTTTATCTCCTATCGTAGTAAAAATTGTCCCATATCATTTGACTTATGATTTTCATCGAAGTTTCGTACTTACTATTGTTTAATGAGGATAACGATAAGTTCTACGATTAGAACTTATCGGGTTATGCTTGAATCCAATGGGATGGAATTCAAGTGTTTTTTATCTTCTCATAATATGGCATATAGATAGGGGGAGTTATGTTTAACTCCGTCATCAATTGATTGTCATCATCAAAAAGGGGGAGATTGTTGAATCTCGGATTTTGATGATATAATCAATTGGTGGGTTAATTAATCTAATCCATATTATTGAGTTAAGTGTGCAGGATTAACTACGATAACCAGAAAACATAAAGTAAGGATACCAGAGTCGAGCTCGATGGACGTTTAAGAGACCGAAGAATCACCGGAGATGCTGCCGGAACCAACCGAGAAGAAATCGGGAACGTGTCGGAAGTTCGCCGAAGAAATCGTCGGAGGCTCGCGGAGATCACCGAGAAGGCTCGGCTACTCGTTAAAGTCATCACAAAGATTGGGAGCTTGCAGGGAGTTCGTCGGAAGAAGTTCGTCGGAAAGCTCGTCGGAACAAGACTCGACGTTCGCGGTTAAAAAACTTGCTTAGGATGTTTTTTTTGTGTTATGTAGTTCACATGTAATTAGGATTAGGATTAAGAGATAATCCTATATCCTGGTTAGGGGCCAACTGGGCCCAAAGTCAGATTTGGTTTGGGCTAAAATTAAGCCAAACCAATGAATCGGAGAGCCAAGCGGTGGCACCGCTTGGCTGGGCGGTGACACCTCCTTGGCTGGGCGGTTGCACCGTCCAGCACCCGAGCGCTGGGCAGTGGCACCGCCTGGCTGGGCGGTGGCACCTCCAGCACCGGGAACCCTAAGAGAATTCAAATTTTGGAGCCCAAATTTGAATCCTCTTGAGGCCTATAAATACCCCTCAAATCTCAACTGAGATAACAACTTTTTGAGAAGCATTTTTGATTGAGAGAAAAGTCTTAGAAAGTCTTAGCAAGTCTTGTTTTCAATTTGCTAGAGAGTTCTCCTCCTTCTTTCTTATTGAAAATTTGTAAGAGGTTGAACTGCTTGTAAAAGGTTGTAAGAGGGGTGTTTACCCTTCCATTTCAAGAGATTTGCTAGTGGAAGGTGGGAGCCTCATCGAAGAGGGGCATCGCAAGTGGAGTAGGTCATTTGACCGAACCACTCTAAAAATCGGCGTAATCTCTGGTTTGCATTTTATTATTGTCATTTACATTACTGCAAATCTTTTTACTGCTTTAGTTCCTTATTACCCTTGCTGCGCAACTTTAAGAATACGCTTTCAAGTTAAACTTTTCAAGTTCCGTTCTTATCGTACGAAAGATTTTGTTAAAATCGAAGTTTTAATCCGCTGCACTAATTCACCCCCCCCCCTCTTAGTGCCGCTCCGATCCTAACAGCTTTTGATGTCAAAATCGTTGACGCAAAAGCGAAAAGGGCAGCAATTGTTGCTGCCCTCGTTGCCGTCACAGATGGCAGCACTGCCATCTGCGTGCAGGCAAGCAGCCTGCAGTAGCAGCCGCAAGGGCAGCGGTGCCTGCGGCCGTTGCTCTCGCATGGTGATGCGCCGTAGGGCAACGGCGCTTGTGGCCGCTGCTCCCACGGGCAAAAACCCAGTAGGAGCGGTCGCCCGGCGAGGCAGCACCGCTTGCGGGCGCTGCCTCGCGGGCAAAAATGCCCGCGGAGGGGACGATGCCCATAGGGTGCTCACCCGCGAAGGCGGCGGTGCCTGCGATGGTGCCCAGTTACAGGGGCAGCGCCGCCTGCGGGCGTGCCACCTGTAGGCGAGGGAAGCGACCCCGCCCTCCGCCGCACAGCCCGCCGCCGGTAGGGTGGCGGAGGCGGCGGCAGCAGTAGCAGCAAGGGAGGATGAGGGCATTAGGGTTTTTGGGCAAAAGATAGTTTTGCCCCTCGGAATTTGAGAAATTCCAATTTCTATCTTTTGTTTAAATTATAAAAATAACCCTAGGAATTAAGAAATTCCCTATATGTCCCTGATTTCACAAAATATTAATTAATTAAAAAGTTTAGTTGATTATTATTTTTATTATTATCTAGTAGTCCTACATGATGATGATTATTTATACATGTGATGTATGATGTGTGGACGGATGATCGTGGACCGTGTGATGTGTGTACTTATGATTATTATTATTGGGGTATGCAAGCCTCTATTATATTTCTCGTTTATTGTCGTGCCTATGTGCCTATGATTAAGTTGTAATCATATTAGGAGACGCAGCGGGAGCATGGATGTGATAGCGGGACCCACGAGACGGACAATCGCGACGCATGAAGATGCATCGAGATGTCGACGAAACCGACGAGGACGAGATGGACGATCATAGGGCATGGAGATGCACCGTTGCACATATAGATCTTGATGTGAGTGATTAGGCCTATAGGCTCGGGCCTAATCACATTAGGTTGTGATCCATGATCATCTAGTGTGATTACTTATATACATACTAGATATGTATATATATTTACATGCGATGTAGATATATATTAAAATATGTATATGTGTGACATGTCATATTAGGAGACCAAATAATAGAAACATCTCTCTCGATAATATTAAGTCGGTAAACGTGAGGCAATTAGATTGACCCACATGGCCTTCCATCGTTATAAGTAGGAACCAATTCCCGGTGTAGGTTGAGTTGGTCGACTCCCTCGAGACTCACCTATATCACGATTCGTTATCTTGCTTACGACATAGAGATGTCACTAGTGACCTGAGGACATGATATGCTTGGTCGAGTCCTTCGAGAGTATATCATCAAATCAGACTCATCTTGTAACGAAGGTGTTGACTTAATCGAGCATCATGGTTGGTCGAGTCCCTCGAGACCATGATGATTCGGAGGTCGAACAGGATGGGAATCATAAGAAGTTGTGATCGGCAAGAGTTGCCTACCTTTTATGTTTAGTGTGATTGGTCGAGTCCCTCGAGGTTACACTAAGATGCTGATTGGATCCTGATCCCCACTAGAAGTCTGCCGAAGACTTTCGTTTCACGTGCTGAGGGTATCGATTGATTCGTTAGTAAAATAGTGGGAGCATATTAAGATAGACGTCCATATCTTGATAGTTTATTTCTTGCAAAATCTGCATGTTATTCATTTCTACTGCATCTTTATTTTCAGAAAAAGTCGCTTTCAAATCCCTTACGTGGCATACTTGATGTCAATCGCCTCACTGGTCTAAATTATATGGATTGGCTCCATAACTTGAGAATTGTTCTCATAGTGGAGAAAATTGTGTACTTCCTTGATATAGTGATGCCTGCGCTCGAAGAAGGGGTAAGCGAGGATGAGATCGCTCACTACGTGAAGTACATTGATGACTCCACTCTTGCTCAGTGCTTTATATTGGGCTCTATGACTCCTGAGTTACAGAGACAACATAAAAAGATGGATGCCAGATCCATTCTCCTACATGTCCACAAATTGTTTGAGGAATAGGGAAGGACTTAGCAATATGAGATATCCAAGAGCCTCTTCCGCGCTAGGATGATTGAGGGGACACCGGTTCAGAACCATGTCCTAAAGATGATTGAGTGGATAGAGAAACTCACAGGTCTATGAATGGTCATAGAGGATAACTTGTGTGTGGACATTGTGCTTCAGTCCCTACCAGATTCCTGTTCATAGTTCATAATAAATTTTAATATGAACAAGCTTGAGGTGACTCTCCCAGAGCTCCTCAATATGTTGAGGGAGGTAGAGAGTACTATTAAGAAAGAGAAGCCAGTTCTCTACACTAGTGAGACCAGAAAGAAAAGGAAAGTAGAAAGGTCCCTTAAGAAGGGAAACGGCAAGGGCAGACCAGGTAAAGTAAAGGTTACTAAGAAAGACCCAACAAAGGACAAAGGCCAGTGCTTCCACTATGGTAAAGATGGGCACTGGAAGAGGAATTGCAAAGAGTACCTTGCAGAAAGGGTGAAACAAAAGCTTGATGAAACTTCAGGAACATATCATGAATGTAAATGTGTCCAAGAAGAAACGAAATGAGATGAATAACGCATACCTGTGACATTGTAGGCTAGGTTATATCCATGAAAGAAGGATTAAAAAGTTGCTAAATGATGGATATCTAGATCCATTCGACTATGTGTCATATGCAACTTGCGAGCCTTGCCTTCGTGGAAAACCGACCAACTCTCCATTTAGTGGAACTGGAGAGAAAGCCACTCAGCTGTTGGAACTCATACATAGTGATGTATGTGGACCCATGTCAACTCATGCCATTGGTGGTTACTCATACTTCATTACCTTTACTGATGATTTCTCAAGGTATGGATATGTGTACTTAATGAAGTACAAGTCCGAGGCTTTTGAGAAATTCAGAGAGTATAAGAATGAGGTGGAGAACCAGACTGGAAAGAGTATCAAAACTCTTCGATCAGATTGAGGAGGTGAGTACTTAAGTACAGAGTTTACTCAATTCCTCAAGGACAATGGGATATTATCCCAAAGGACACCTCCTTATACACCTCGCTTCCTGAAGTTGGAACATAAGATTTGATGAGGCAATCAGATCTTATGACTTCGTTAAGAACGAAGATGAGCCATGTGTGTACAGGAAGGTAAGTGGGAGCGCTATCACCTTTTTGGTATTATATGTGAATGACATCCTGATCATTGGGAATGGCGTAGGAATGCTATCCACAGTAAAGGCTTGGTTATCTAGACACTTCTCCATGAAGGACTTAGGGGAAGCATCCTATATCTAGGGGATTAGAATCTATAGAGATAGATCCAAGAGGATGCTTGGGTTGTCCCAGTCCAGGTATATAGAAATCATTGTCAAAAGGTTTGGAATGGAATATCGCTTTCTACGAGTATGTCCCCAAAGACTCCAAAAGAAAGGGCGAACATGGATATGATACCTTATGCCTCAGCAATAGGGTCTATCATGTATGCCATGCTATGTACTAGGCCGGATATAGCGCATGCTCCGAGTGTCACGAGCAGGTATCAGGTGGATCCAAGCTAGGAGCACTAGAAAGCAATAAAGTGTATCCTTAAGTACTTGAGAAGGACTAAAGATCTTTTACTAGTATATGGAGGTAGTAACCTTAAGGTTGAAGGCTACACAGACTCAAGTTTTCAGTCTGATGTCGATGATAGCAAGTCGAATTCAGGGTACATGTACACCGTGAATGGAGGAGTAGTGTGCTAGAAGAGTTCCAAGCAAGATACTACTGCTGACGCGACCACAGAGGCAGAGTACATTGCTGTATCAAATGCAGCAAAGGAGGGAGTCTGGTTGAAGATGTTCATCACAGATTTGGGAGTCGTGCCGGGTAGCGAGGAGCTGATCTCCTTATATTGCGACAGCAACAAGGCGATTGCTTAAGTGAAGGAACCTAGGTCTCATCAGAAATCTAAGCATGTTCTGAGGAGGTTCCACCTTATCAGAGAGATCGTAACCCGAGGAGATGTAGTAGTGGAAAGAGTTCCATCCGAAGATAACATTGCAGATTGGGATCAGACACATAGGTGATTGACTTTAGGTCAAGTGGGAGATTGCTAGTCATAGGTGCCCAGCAAGCCAATCACGTGAGTGATGGCATGTGTGACTTGATACAGAATCTTTTTCACTTATTATATTTTGGCATATATCACTTTATTGCATATATGCATATATATATTGTGATGTCCTTGGATTTGTGCAATGGGAATCGGATCATAATGAGATCACGAAAATGAGATCGATTCACCTTTAAACACATATCCTAAATAATCCCGGTCATAGGTTACTAGAGAGGGATATCGTGATAACCGGACAGACTAGTGTGCTGTATACCTGTCCATATGATGGATGCAGTAGGTCTCATAGCTGCTCGTGTAGGGACACTAGGGATACAGTACAGGTGCTCATTAGAGAATGAGTTCACTGATTGATCCGCTTACGGAATGCTAGATGGTTGATGATGCCTTATTGTCAGACATTGATTCTGTAGTCCTAGTGGTATATCTGGTCCTTAGACTTGAGACACCAAGGATGTCCTGTATGAGTGCTCCACTCTTTGATACTAAACTTATAGGTTTGGCTGTCCCAGATCTAGTACAGCTTGTTATTGGGAGAGGTAGTCGACCTTACGAGGGCTATTAAGTGTCGATAGAGGATCATCCACTCTCGGCGTCATGAGAGGAATATCCCATGTGTTCTTACTCAGACAAATCCCTAGCTAGGGTCATTCAGGTTGAAAGAGAAAGAGTTCTCCGGGAGAATCCGATTAGAGCGAGACTCGAGTAGAAACCGTATGGGTCTGACAGCACCATGCTCGATATATAGTCTTTGGGATATTAGATGGATAAGGGACTATAGGTACACGGTAATTGAGGATAGACAGGTCTAATGGATTGGATTCTCCTGTATCATCTGGGGACTACGGCGTAGTGGCCTAGTACGTCCGTAGTCGATGAGTCAAGTGAATTATTACAGAGATAATAATTCACTGAGTTAGAAGGAGTTCTGATAGGTATGACTCATGGCAAGCTCGATATTGGGCCTAGAGGGTCACACACATATGGTAGACATTGTGATGAGTAGAGGTTCGGATATGAGATATCCGATGGAGCCCTTATCTTATTGGATATCCAATAAGCCCCTGAATTATTGGATCTCATGGACGAGATCCAATAAGAGCCTATGAGAGATTATTGGATAGAGATCCACTAATATAAAAGGCTTGGGTTATTAGATGCAGATCCAATACCCACTAGGCGAGGATCCATTAGGGTTTGACAGGGGACCTCTATAAATAGGAGGGATTCAGAGCCTCATAGGCTAGAGCCTTTGCTTGCCTCTCCTATTCTCCTTCCCCTCTCCATCTCAGATCTGGCCTGGAGTTTTGAGGAGCGTCATTGTAGCCCTACTGTGTGGATCACCGCTAGAGTGGAGGACGCTTGACCTCCTTCACCCTCTCCTAAGGATCTGTAAGGAAACAAGGATATACGATCTGTTGAATCTCGGATTTTGATGATGAAACTAATTGATTGTGTTTAAATGTTTGACTACATTTTGAGTGATACAGGTCTACTCGATCAGGATTAGACAATTAACGCAGGAGGAATTGACGTTGCGTCGGAGGAGATCACGTCAGGATATTGGATGGCAGAAGGCTTCGGGTGTCGGGCATCGGGCCAAGGAGAGCGAAATTGCGCCAAGGATATCGGGGTTGCGGAGGTCAACCGCCGATTGGGCAACAAGTTGCAAGAGAGGACGATGCACCGAAGAATCGGATGAAGCGCCAACCAATGACGTGCCGGGCAATAGAATGTCAATTTGCGTTATAATAATTGTCTAGATCGGAGTAGAGTGTTTGCTTGTGTGTGCAGGATTAACTACGATAACCAAAAAACACAAAGCGAGAATACCGGAGTCAAGTTCGATGGACGTTTAAGAGTCCGAAGAATCGTCGGAGATGCTGCCAGAACCAACCGAGAAGAAATCGGGAACCTGTCGGAATTTTCGGAAGTTCGCCGAAGAGATCGTCGGAGGTTCACGGAGATCACCGAGAAGGCTCGGCTACTCATTAAAGTCATCACAAGTTCGGGAGCTTGCTAGAAGCCCGTCAGCAGAAAGTTCGTCGGAAAGCTCGCCAGAACAAGACTCGACGTTCGCGGTTGAAAATTTGCTTAGGATGTGTTTTGGTTATGTAGTCCACTTGTAATTAGGATTAGGATTAAGAGATAATCCTATATCCTGGTTAGGGGCCAACTGGGCCCAAAGTCAGAGTTGGTTTAGGCTAAAAATTAAGCTAAACCAGCGAACTAGAGAGCCAAGATTGAAGCCCAACTAGTGGCTGAAAACACTGTAGTCGGGCTGAAAACACTGTAGTCGGGCTGAAAACACTGTAGGCGGTGGCACCGCCTAGCTGGGCGGTGGCACCGCCCACCACCCGAGAGCTGGGCGGTGACACCTCCTGGCTGGGCGGTGGCACCGCCCAGCACCCGAGCCCTGGGCGGTGGCACCGCTTGGCTGGGCGGTGGCACCTCCAACAGCGGGAACCCAAAGAGAATTCAAATTTTGAAGCCCAAATTTGAATCCTCTTGAGGCCTATAAATACCCCTCAAATCTCAGCTGAGAGAACAACTTTTTGAGCAGCAAGTGTTTGAGAGAAAAGCCTTAGAAAAGTGTTAGCATTGTCTTGTTTTCAATTTGCTAGTGTTCACCTCCTTCTTTCTTGTTGAAAATCTGTAAGAGAGTGAACCGCTTGTAAATGTTGTAAGAGGGGTATTCACCCTTCACTTTCAAGAGACTTGCTAGTGGAAGGTGGGAGCCTCATCGAAGAGGGGCCTCGCAAGTGGAGTAGGTCATTTGACCGAACCACTCTAAAAATCGGCGTAATCTCTGGTTTGCTTTTTATTATTGTCATTTACATTACTGCAAATCTTCTTACTGCTTTAGTTCCTTATTACTCTTGCTGCGCAACTTTAAGAACACGCCTTCAAGTTAAATTTCTCAAGTTTTGTTCTTAACATACGAAAGATTTTTTTATTAAAACCGAAGTTTTAATCCGCTGCACTAATTCACCCCCCCTCTTAGTGCCGCTCCGATCCTAACAATTGGTATCAGAGCCACGGTTTTCTACTTTGGTTTAACACCCAAATAGAAATGGCTCTTTATGGCTTTCAAGAGGGTCACTCTCTCATTCGTCCTCCCTTTTTCAATGGGACGGACTACACTTGTTGGAAAACTCGAATGAGAGTTCTTACTTTCTTTGGATTTGAATTTATGGGACATAGTTGAAAATGGATTTGAAATGTCTTCTCTCCCAATGAACCATTGGAATGATTTGGAGAAGAAGATGTTTTCTTTAAATGCAAAGGCTATGAATGCCTTATATTGTGCACTTGACAAAAGTGAATTTAATCGCGTTTCGATGTGTGACTCGGCTTTTGATATTTGGAGAACTCTAGAGGTCACTCATGAAGGCACTAGCCGAGTGAAAGAGTCCAAAATCAATATTCTTGTGCATTCTTATGAACTTTTCCGGATGAAACCAAGTGAGTCCATCGGAGACATGTACACCCGGTTCACGGATGTCATCAATGGACTCAAAGCTCTTGGTAAAGATTTTACTAACTTTGAACTAGTAACTAAAATCTTAAGATCCCTCCCTAAAAGTTGGGATCCAAAAGTTACGGCCATTCAAGAGGCCAAAGACCTTAAAGCATTCCCTCTTGAAGAACTCATTGGGTCTCTAATGACCTACGAAATGAACAATGTGGCAAAAAAGAAACTCGAGAACAACCTTCCAAATGATAGGAAGGATTTGGGACATAGAACACATGAATACCACTCGAGCATAAGCTCAAGTGATGGTGAACTTAAACTACAAATGAAACAAAAATTAAAAAGCAAAAAGAATGGAACTACTTGCTTTGAACGCAAGAAGAACAAAAGTTGGGATGAATTGAGCTCTTCCGAAGACGAGGAGAAAATCAAGAAAGGCGAGGTGGCAAACTATGCCTCACCCTCTTTCAACAATGAGGTAATCAAAATCCCACTAATTCATTTCGAAATTACATAATACTTTCTTGAGTTATTTTTAATTTAGTTTAGGATTAATTTTCTTGAAAATTGCTTGTGTTATGTTAATGCAATAAAATGTTAGATATAAATATAATGCTTATACACCTAGTAAGATTAATCTTATATATGTGCTTGAGAAGCAAGAATTTGTACTTTGACGATTTCCATATTGATTTTCAATGTCGATGCATGACTTTTGAATGGAAGGTTTTATGATTTTTTTTATGAACCTTATCTTTGGTTTTCAAACATGATGTATAGTTTTGACATAAGAACAAAAATTTGAAGCATGCTAATATAAAGTCAATCATATAAAGTAAAACTAAAGAAATTTTAAATATCTATAAGAATCATTCAAAATTATGTTCAATAAAACCTTACTTGATGTTGTAATGAAACTATTGAAAGTTTTGATGCTATGATTTGATGATTTTATGCATGAGATTGTAAAGTTATACATGATGATTTTTTGGTCTTGATGGTTTTTATGACAAAATTCATTTTTCGATCCTAAATGTTGATGCACATTTTTATCTAGCATAAATGACATGAATTTAAATAACTAAAAAGAGAAAAGCATTGTTCTTGAAAATTATTTTTCTCTATCTTGTTGATTTATATGAATCCCTTGAAAATGATTTTGGTTTGATGATTTGAATTACAAATGAGTTATATCAAAATCATGATATTGATTTGACTTGAAGTAATGAGTTGAAATCATTTTTTTTTGGAATTATGTGTTGCACTTTTTTATATTGATGATCTTTGATTTTTTTTTTTTTTGTTTTAAAACGATGATGCATGGATTTGAAACAAAAGGAGGAAAGATTTTTTATTGAAAATTTTCTTTTTCTCTATCTTATTGATTTATACCTAAGAGACCAATAAAATTATTTATGTCATTTTGAATCTCTTGAAAGAAATGTTGAGATTTTGATGATTTAGACGATTTGAATTTGAATGAGTTTTATCTAAAATCATGATCTTGATTCCGTGATATTTACAAATTAAGATTTATTATGAATCAAGATTTTTCATTAATCGATCTCCTAAGATTTTCTTTTGATTATTAATGAGTAGGTTTTTCAAAAAGAAATCATGTCTTCTGGTATTCACATGTTCTAATCCTTCATGATAAAATTTTTATGTAATTCCTTATATTCAGGAAATGTTTATCTCATCACCAATTATTTTCTTCTTGATATTCCTTATTTGGTGATATAAAATCATGCATGAAATACTCTTGAGATTATTTTGATGCATACAAATGAAAAGTTATGATCATGCATGGTAGGATGCAATTTGACAAATTAATACCATTATGATTTGAAATATTTATAATTTGGAATGATGCATGCAATACTTATGCCTTTTATTATGATAATATATGTGATGTATTGCATATGATGTGAATCATGAATGCTTTAAATGATAAATGTCTTGATATCATGATTGATGATTTTGTTCTATGCATAAGATTTTTAAAATTATGCATAATGAATCTTGTAATTTACAGATTATCGATTTTCTTTTTACCATAATGAAAGTGCCTTATTGATCCTTGTCATAATAAATCTAGCACTTTCGGTTTTAAACATGATACATGTTTTTATTTGACATAAAAAAAAAGGGAGGCATGCTTGAATGAAATAAATCACATGAATTGAAGTAACTAAAAGAGAAGAACATTTTTCTTCTTGAAAATTATTTTTTCTATATTATTGATTTTGATGAATCTATTTGTATTATTTTTATGAATCTCATGGATTATGAAAATGATTTGAATTTAATGGATTTTATTGAAATCATGATCTTGATTTCTCACAATTTTCTATTGAATGAATCAAGTTTGTTTTCTATTTAAAAGGATATTTATCAAAATTTTCATGGTCTTTTAGTATTCATGATATTGATAATTATATTTTGAAACTCTATGTAAATCAAGATTCTTCATCATGATTCTCTCGTTTTATAAAAGAGGAGATGTTCTATGTGAATCATAAGATTTTATATGCATGAATTGAGATTCTTTTTGCTATTAACTAGCAAGAAACTTGTTTTTGTAAACCATGACATGCTACTTGACATCTTGATAATTTATAACTTGAGTTTTCTTTTTGAATCAAGATTGTTTCCTATCATGTTTTCTATCTACAAAAGAAGAAATTTGTCAAAAATGATATATGTCTTTTGACATTCATTTTTCATCTTTATTATTTACCCTTATCATGATTTGAATATTATAGTAAAGAGAAATGAATTACATGATTGTATTGTTATTCCCTTCTATTTGACACTGACAAAGGGGGAGCAAAACTTGCTAGATAGCAAATTTGCTAGCTTGCACAATTTGAAAAGAGGCAAAATAGTCCAACTTGCACTTTGCAACGGAAGCAAAATTGCTAGCTCAAACATTGCAAAGGAAGCAAAAATTTGCTAGCTTACAATTTGCATATTTCAAGAAGCAAGAGTTGCTTTCTTGAACATCTCAATATTGCTAGCTTGCATGATGTAGAACTTGCTATCTTGAACATTACCAAAAGTGCTATCTTATATGCTGTAAAACTTGTATATCTAAAACTTGATAGCTTGAATGTCCCAAGCATGATACATTACTTGCTAAATTTTCTATCTTCAAAATTGCATGATGATAAAAATTTAATATTATGTTTTTCATGCAATGGTTTGAACCCATATAATAAACACATAAGAGTAGCTACTTCTCCTTTTTGTTGATGACATAGGGGGAGAAGTATATTGATGACTTCATGCATTGAATTAAATATTTTATATATTTGCATGATAGTTTAAATGTTTTTCATAACATGTGATGAATGTTACTTGGATTTGGGATAATCCAAGTGTTCTATCAATGGCATATTGATAGGGGGAGTTTAGTTAAACTCCGGGGAGTTAAGGTTAACTCCGTTAGTCATCAATTAGTTGTCATCATCAAAAAGGGGGAGATTGTTGAATCTCGGATTTTGATGATGAAACTAATTGATTGTGTTTAAATGTTTGACTACATTTTGAGTGATACAGGTCTACTCGATCAGGATTAGACAATTAACGCAGGAGGAATTGACGTTGCGTCGGAGGAGATCACGTCAGGATATTGGATGGCAGAAGGCTTCGGGTGTCGGGCATCGGGCCAAGGAGAGCGAAATTGCGCCAAGGATATCGGGGTTGCGGAGGTCAACCGCCGATTGGGCAACAAGCTGCAAGAGAGGACGATGCACCGAAGAATCGGATGAAGCGCCAACCAATGACGTGCCGGGCAACAGAATGTCAATTTGCGTTATAATAATTGTCTAGATCGGAGTAGAGTGTTTGCTTGTGTGTGCAGGATTAACTACGATAACCAAAAAACACAAAGCGAGAATACCGGAGTCAAGTTCGATGGACGTTTAAGAGTCCGAAGAATCGTCGGAGATGCTGCCAGAACCAACCGAGAAGAAATCGGGAACCTGTCGGAATTTTCGGAAGTTCGCCGAAGAGATCGTCGGAGGTTCACGGAGATCACCGAGAAGGCTCGGCTACTCATTAAAGTCATCACAAGTTCGGGAGCTTGCTAGAAGCCCGTCAGCAGAAAGTTCGTCGGAAAGCTCGCCAGAACAAGACTCGACGTTCGCGGTTGAAAATTTGCTTAGGATGTGTTTTGGTTATGTAGTCCACTTGTAATTAGGATTAGGATTAAGAGATAATCCTATATCCTGGTTAGGGGCCAACTGGGCCCAAAGTCAGAGTTGGTTTAGGCTAAAAATTAAGCTAAACCAGCGAACTAGAGAGCCAAGATTGAAGCCCAACTAGTGGCTGAAAACACTGTAGTCGGGCTGAAAACACTGTAGTCGGGCTGAAAACACTGTAGGCGGTGGCACCGCCTAGCTGGGCGGTGGCACCGCCCACCACCCGAGAGCTGGGCGGTGACACCTCCTGGCTGGGCGGTGGCACCGCCCAGCACCCGAGCCCTGGGCGGTGGCACCGCTTGGCTGGGCGGTGGCACCTCCAACAGCGGGAACCCAAAGAGAATTCAAATTTTGAAGCCCAAATTTGAATCCTCTTGAGGCCTATAAATACCCCTCAAATCTCAGCTGAGAGAACAACTTTTTGAGCAGCAAGTGTTTGAGAGAAAAGCCTTAGAAAAGTGTTAGCATTGTCTTGTTTTCAATTTGCTAGTGTTCACCTCCTTCTTTCTTGTTGAAAATCTGTAAGAGAGTGAACCGCTTGTAAATGTTGTAAGAGGGGTATTCACCCTTCACTTTCAAGAGACTTGCTAGTGGAAGGTGGGAGCCTCATCGAAGAGGGGCCTCGCAAGTGGAGTAGGTCATTTGACCGAACCACTCTAAAAATCGGCGTAATCTCTGGTTTGCTTTTTATTATTGTCATTTACATTACTGCAAATCTTCTTACTGCTTTAGTTCCTTATTACTCTTGCTGCGCAACTTTAAGAACACGCCTTCAAGTTAAATTTCTCAAGTTTTGTTCTTAACATACGAAAGATTTTTTTATTAAAACCGAAGTTTTAATCCGCTGCACTAATTCACCCCCCCTCTTAGTGCCGCTCCGATCCTAACACGATCTCCCTAGGTAACACAATCTATTCTATACGCAGTTTTTCAATTTCGCGGATTTTGCGCACCAATCTTCGCATGACGACGAACATCTCTTTAGGAATCGGGGATTTTATTTTTCTTGTTCTTCCGCTGCGCATGTGATGTCGCCCCCAAAGATTTTTCCAACAATACCGTCGTGACACAATCTTCGAGACTGTATCAAGCGATGGTACCGCCAGTCTGGGCGGTTGTACCACCCCTAGCAAGGTGCCGGGCGGTGGTACCACCTAGCAGTACCCCCTAGGCAGTGGTATCGCCTAGGACACTATCAGTGTCGACTGACACTAGGTGGTGATACTGCCCAACGCAGGCGGTAATATCGCCCGTGCCCAAGGAACCCGAGATGAGAAAGTTTTAGGCTCCAAGTTTGAATCAACTTGAAGCCTATAAATACCCCTCTCATCCTTGGTTAAAGCACACAAACATAGAGAGTTTAAAAGCAAAGAAACACTACTGCAATCTCTTTAGAAATTCCCTCCTCCAAGTCTAAGTGTTAAAATTATAATTAAGATAGGAGAGTGAGTGCTTGTAAGGGTTATCTCCTATATCCGGTAAAAGGAGAAGAGGGGTTTAAAAGGTGATTGGCCTTTGCCTATTGAAGGAAGGCCTCTAGTGGACGCTAGTGACCTCGTTGGAGGAGGAAGCCGGAAGTGGATGTAGGTCACATTGACCGAACCACTCTAAATCTCTAGTTTGCATTTTATTCTTGCTATTACCTTACTGCAAACCTCCTTAAGTGCTTACTGCCTTCAGTTCATTACGTATGCTTTCAAGTTAAGTTTCCGAAATCGGTTTTTTGTCGGAAACAATTTTTATCATATGAAGTTTTTCAAACCGACGTAGTTTTTTCCGCTGCACTAATTCACCTCCCCCCCTCTTGGTTTTTTCCGCTACACTAATTCACCCCCCCTCATAATAGTCTCCTCATAGGTCTGAGGATCAATATCCTCAACACCCTCTCCTCTAATATGTCTCATATATCTCTCATGAGGATGAGATACTTTGCCGGACATAGGTAAAGTCGAAACTTGTGTGCTAGGTACCTGAACAGACTAAAGCTATGGAGTGGTGCTCAAGCTAGGTACTCTAACCTCGCTAAACTCTATCATACTCCCACTATCTCTGCTAAGAATGTGGTCCTTCTCATGGTGTACTGCTCTCTTGGCTACAAAGACCTTTTGATCCTCGAAATGATAGAAATAATACCATAAGTTTCCTTTGCGTATCCCACGAACTTGCACTGCTCCATCCTCGATTCCACATTATCGAGGTTGTGTCTTTTAGTGTGGTGAGCAAGGCATCCCCAAATCTTAACAATCTTAAGATTAGACATTTTTCTTTTCCATATCTCATATGGTGTAAACACTACCGATTTA
Organism: Musa acuminata AAA Group; assembly: GCF_036884655.1. NCBI lineage: Eukaryota > Viridiplantae > Streptophyta > Magnoliopsida > Zingiberales > Musaceae > Musa > Musa acuminata. The sequence continues at coordinate 21,549,875 of NC_088329.1, forward strand.
GTTGGACCTTTGTTCGGAAGGTAAGCTATGGTCTCTAGGGCGTATCCCTAGAATAAGATGGGTAGGTCAGCGAAACTCATCGTGGACTGCATCATGTCTAATAGTGTACGATTCCTCCTTCTAGATACACCACTGAGCTGAGGTGTATAAGGAGGTGTCCATTAGGATAGAATCCCAAGGTCCTTGAGGAATTGGGTAAACTCTGTACTCAAGTATTCACGTCCTCAATTTGATCGAAGTGTCTTGATACTCTTTCTAGTCTGGTTCTCCACTTCATTCTTATACTCCTTGAATTTTTCAAAGGCCTCGGACTTATACTTCATTAAGTACACATGTCTATACCTTGAGAGATCATCAGTAAAAGTAATGAAGTAGGAGTAACGACCAATGGCTTAAGTTGACATGGGTCCACATACATCACTATGTATGAGTTCCAATAGCTCAGTGGCTCTCTCTCTCTCTAGTTTCACTAAATAAAAATTGGTCAGTTTTCTACGAAGGCAAGACACGAAAGTTGCATATGACTCATAGTCGAATGGATCTCGATATCTATCCTTTAGCAACTTTTGAATTTTTCCCTCATGAATACCACCTAGCCTACAATGTCATAGGTATGCACTGTTCACCTCATCTCGTCTCCTCTTGGACACACTTATAATCATGATATGTGGAGTAGTGTCTAGCATAAACAACCATTATGCAACATTCCTCTCGCCAATCTCCCCGGCTTTGCTAGAATCTACAACAAATTGCATATGTGATAAGCAATACAGGTATCCAATACCAATGCACTATCACAAAAATCTAACAACTGGAGACTGATCATGAATGTATCTGAAGTATTTCCAAGCTTCTATTTCACCCTATTTGCAAGGTACTCTTCGCAGTTCCACTTCAAGTGCCCATCTTTGCCGTAGTGAAAGCATTGGCCTTTGTCTTTTGTCGGGTCTTTCTTAGCAACCTTTGCTTTACCTGGTCTGTCCTTGCCCTTGTCCTTCTTAAGGGACTTTACTGCTTTCATTTTCTTTTTTATCTCACAAGTGTAAAGAATTGGCTTCTCTTTCATAATAGTGTTCTCTACCTCCCTCAACATATTAAGGAGCTCAGGGAGAGTCACCTCAAGCTTGTTCATATTAAAATTCATTATGAACTATGAAAAGGAATCTGTTAGGGACTAAAGCATAAGATCCACACATAGGTTATCCTCTAGGTGCTAGTCATATATGCCCTACAAGGTAATCATGTGAGTGATGGCACGTGTAACATGACACGCAGTCTTTTTACTTATTATATTTTGGTATTTTATCACTTTATATTGACTATTGCATATATATATATATATATATATATATATATATATATATATATATATATATATATATATATATATATTGTGATGTCCTTGGATCTGTGTAATGGGAATCGGATCATGTTGAGATCATGATAATAAGATTGATTCGCCTTTAAATACAAATCCTAAATCCCTATCATAGGTTACTCGAGAGGGACATCGAGATAATCGAACATACTAGTGTGTTGTATACCCGTCCATATGATGGATGCAGTTAGTCTCATAGTTGCTCGTGTGGGGATACTAGGGATACAATTCAGGTTCTCATTGGGGAATGAGTTCAATGATTGATTCGTTTATGGAATGATGGATGATTGATGATGCCTTATTGTCAGACAATGATTCCATGGTCCCAATGGTATATCTGGTCCTTAGACTTGAGATACCAAGGATGTCCTGTATGAGTGATCCACTCTTTGATACCGGACTTATAGGTTTGGATGTCTCAGATCTAGCCCAGCCGGTCTTCCGGAGTGGTAGTCATCAACCTTATGAGGGCTATTGAGTGTTGATAGAGGATCATCCACTCTCGGTGTCATGAGGGGAATGTCCCATGTGTTTTTGCTTAGACAAATCCCTGGCCAAGGTCATAGGACCATATGGGTCTGACAACACCATGCTTGATATACGATCTCTGGGATATTAGATGGATGAGGGACTATAGGTAGATGGTAACTAAGGATAGATAGGTCCAATGGATTGGATTCCCCTGTATCATCTGGTGACTGTGGCGTAGTGGCCTAGTACATCCGTAGTCGATGAGTCGAGTGAATTATTATGGAGATAATAATTCACTAAGCTAGAAGGAGTTCTGACAGGTATGACTCACGGCAAGCTTGATATTGGGCCTAGAGGGTCACACACATATTGTAGGAGTTTCAATGAGTAGAAATTTAGATATAAGATATCCGTTTGAGCCCCTATTTTATTAGATATCTAATAAGCCCCTGAATTATTGGATCCCATGGACGAGATCCAATAAGAGCCCATGAGAGATTATTGGATAGAGATCCACTAATCTAAGAGGCTTGGGTAGTTGGATGGAGATCCAATACCCAATAGGGGAGGATCTATTGGGGTTAACTTTGCTTGCCTCTCCTATTCTCCTCCCCCTCTCCACCTCAAAGCAGGCCTGGAGTTTTGAGGAGTGTCGTCGTAACCCTACTATGTGGATCACCACTAGAGAGGAGGGCGCTTGACCTCCTTCACCCTCTTTTAGAGATCTACAGGGATACAGGGATATACAATCTCCCTAGATAACACAATCTATTCTATGTGCAGTTTTAAGTTTTGCATATTTTTACGCACCAATATTCGCATAACGACAAACATATCTTTGGGAATTGGGGATTTTGTTTTCTTTTCTTTCGCTGCGCATGTGATGTCGCCCCCAAGATTACCCAACACGAGGATTATTCCTAGACCAATGAGTTTCTCTATCCACTCAATCATCTTTAGGGCATGGTTCTGAACTAGTATCCCCTTAGTTATTCTAACTCGGAAGAGGCTCTCGGATATCTTATATCGTTGAGTCCTTCCCCATTCCTCAAACAGTTTTCAGACATATAGGAGAATACATCTGGCATATATCTTTTCATAATGTCTTTGTAACTTAGTGAGCAACATGTAACATTATGCAAGAGCGGAGTCATCTATGTACTTCACTTAGTGAGCAATATGATCCTTGCGTAGCCTCTTTCTCAAGCGTAAGACGTGTTGGGAAATCTTGGGGGCGACATCACATGCACAACAGAAGAATAGAAAACAAAATCCCCAATTCCCAAATATATGTACGTTGTCATGCAAAGATCGGTGCGAAAAAAATCCGCAGAATAGAAAACCATATGTGAGATAGATTGTGTTACCTAGGGAGATCATATATCCCTGAATCTCTGTAGACCTCTAGGAGAGGGTGAAAGAGGTCAAGCGCCCTCCTCTCTAGGAGTGATCCACACAGCAGGGCTGCAATGATGCTCCTCAAAACTCCAGGCCTGCGTTGAGGCAATGCCTATCATATGTGTGTGACCCTCTAAGCCCAATATCAAGCTGGTCATGAGTCATACCTTTCAAAACTCCTTCTAGCTTAGTGAATTATTAACTCCATAATAATTTACTCAACTCATCTACTATAGATGTACTAGGCCACTATGCCACAATCCCCAAATTATACAAGGGAATCCAATCCATTGGACCCGTCTGTCCTTAGTTACCGTGTACCTGTAGTACCTCATCCATCTAATATCCTAGAGACCATATACCGGTCATAGTGCTATCAGACCCATATGGTTTCTACTCAAGTCTTGCTCTAATCAATTCTTCCGGAGAACTCTTTCTCCCTCAATTCGAATGACCCTAGCCAGGGATTTGTCTTAGCAAGAACACATGGAACATTTCTCTCATTACACCGAGAGTGAATGATCCTCTATCGACACTCAATAGCCCTCGTAAGGTTAACTACCATTCCCGATAACCAATTGTACTAGATCAGGGACATCTAAACCTATAAGCCCGGTATCAAAAATAGAGCACTCATACAAGACATCCTTGGTGTCTCAAGTCTATAGACCAGATACACCATTGGGACTATGGAATCGCTATCTAATAATAAGGCATCATCAACCATTCAACATTTCGTAAGTAGATTAATCAGTAAACTCATTCCCCAATGAGCACATGTATTGTATCCATAGTGTCCCCATATAAACAGCTATGAGACCAGCTGCATCCATCAAATAGATGGGTATACAACACACCAATCTGTCTGGTTGTCTCGATGTCCCTCTCGAGTAACCTATTGTCACGCCACTCAAATCGATAATATTATAATTTAACAATAATCCATTCTAAGATCCAAACACACATTTGAGGATACTGAGAAAACATTCAAATCATTCACATCTATAATTCTCCAATTTATAAAACCAGTACAGTTTAAAATCATATACCACATCACTCGATGAATAACTCACCAAGATAATAACCACCTTAGAAATCCATAAGTGTGGGATTCTACATAATCACAAAACTAATATTTACCACATGTTCATATCATTATACAAATTAAACTTAACACTCCAAAATCCTAAACATGAGAGATTCTTTAAACTTTTACAAAACTCGTAAGTTCATATTTACTATCAACATTCCATTAGACACCAAGTGTACTTATACAACAAAAGTATATCATTCACTAAAGGTTTGGCCAAAGTCTTTTAGCTTTCTATAGCCTTAGCCCAATTTAAATATTTTAGCGAACGACGAGCTATTCTGAAAAATTTATATAGCAATGGGGTGAGCACATAGATCTCAGCAAGTGACTAACAAATGCATGGTGAAAGAGGATAGTTTCAAACAAATAAGGTATCAAATACAAGGCTGGGATACAAGAGTTCATAAATAGCCACTTATCGAATGCAAATTTACAATGTCATTTCGTTCGAAGCATGTTTTATTCATAACAATTGAGTAAAGATTAGTTGGAACAAATCATTGACATAAGGAGCATTTCGAGGCATATCAATGGCGTATGAAATTTTATGAAGCATATCAATTGTATATAATGCATTTCGGAGCATATCAAGAGAGTATGAAATGTTTCAGAATATATCAATTGCATATGAAACATTTTGGAGCATATAAATGGCGGATGAAACATTTCGAAGCATATCAATGGCGGATGAAATATTTCGGTACTTATCAATAGCGTATAAAATATTTTGGAGCATATCAATAATAAATAAAATATTTTAGAGTATATCAATGATGTAAGAAGTATTTTCATTGTTATCCAAAGCGTGCATAGAAGCACATAACCAAAGCTCTGGATATAATATCAATCACGTAGATGATGAAATGGGATCATAACATAATATGGTCCATCCATTTCCGAATGACCACCAAACATAATCTAGAGCATCGCGGGCTCTAATCACATTCCCACAAACACCAGAGTATAAAAGGGTATTATGAATAATAAATTGAAACATATCAGAAACATATACAGAATAACGGACTACATGTGCTTATACGAAATATTGTGATGCAAACATGAACTTTACATAATAGATTCAGGTATACAAATAATTGAAGGACAAGAGTATACAGGGATTCAAAGCAATAATGTAAAGCTCAACTGAAGTAAGGATATTGGCTGAAATCAATTTCCAAAGAGATGAAGCAAGAATAGGCAGAATCGATCAAAGCTCGATTTTGACAAAATTTGAGAGGCACATTGCATTAATTATTTGGATAATCAATTATGCTCTAATTTAAATAAATTAGATATCATTCGAAATATGAATTAATCTAGATTTAGATAAATTAAGTTTTGTATGAATTGGAAATTCCAACATTGAGTTATCAACAGTTTAGTAACCAAAGGTCAGAAAACATTATCTCTGTTTTGCAGAATTCATAGAATTGAATTGAATAGATGATTCAATAGGCATTTATTCTCCAAATCATTCAAATCAGATATTCACAGAAATATCTATGAGTCTAGTTTCTGATAAATTATATTTTAAATAGATCAGAGGTTCTAACATAGAGTTATAAGCAACAGAGTACTGAAAGGTCAAAACTAATAGTCTTTGTCTTATAGATTTCCTAGGGTCAATCAAAATAATAGTTCGGATAGGCAAATAGACTCTAAATTTACCATTCTGATGTCAAAAAAAAGAAATTTGAGTCTAGTTTCGGAGAAATTTAGTTTTTCCTAAATCCAAGATCTGAGTAGAATGTTATTACTAGAACAATACAGAAAGGTCAAATCTTCAAAAAATACTAGATTCACAGTTTTGTTCCTAACCAAAAGAAATATCATATATGAAGTCAAAATCTTCCAAAATTTTCATGATTAAGATAAAATCAGAGATCAAGAGTTCTATAAAAAGGGTTTAGAGCACTTGTTTTAAATAAATTTGAGTCCCAAAGGTGTGTAATTGATGGAAAATCTTAAGCCAAAGCAAAGCTTTTTCTTCCTCTACTTCAATTCCTCTTCCCTTCTCCTCTCAAACCCACATTGGCTACAACTCTTAAGTTTTCCTTTAGTTTCGCCATTGGTTATAGCTCATAATATATATATATAATAAGCAATATAAAGTGATAAATGTCAAAATATAATAAGCAAAAAGACTGCATATCAAGTCACACGTGTCATCACTCACATAATTAGCTTGTTAGACACCTATAACTAGCAATCTCCCACTTGACCTAAAGCCAATCAGCTATATGTCTGATCTCCATCAGACCCTTTTGACGCTCAAAGATAATTTGAGACAACAGCTTTGTTAGTGGATCTGCAATGTTATCTTTGGATGGAACTCTTTCCACTACTACATCTCCTCGGGTCATGATCTTTAATCAGGTGGAACCTCCTCAGAACACTTCTGATGAGACCCAGGTTCCTTTACTTGAGCAATCACCTCGTTGTTGTTGCAATATAAAGAAATCGGCTCCTCACTACCCGGCACAACTCCTAGATCTGTGATGAACTTCTTCATCCAGACTCCCTCTTTTGCTATCTCTGCTACAGCAATGTACTCCACCCCTGGGGTCGAGTCAGTAGTAGTATCTTGCTTGAAACTCTTCTAACACACTACTCCTCCATTCAAGATGTACACATACCCCGAATTCGACTTGCTATCATCGACATCAAGTTGAAAACTCGAGTCTGTGTAGCTTTCAACCCTAAGGCTACTACCTCCATATACTAGTAAAAGATCCGTAGTCCTTCTCAAGTACTTAAGGATACACTTTACTGCTTTCTAGTACTCAAAGCCTAGATTCGCTTGATACATACTTGTGACACAGAGAGCATGCGTTATATCAGGCCTGGTACATAGCATGACATACATGATAGACCCTATTGCTGATGCATAGGGTATCCTATCCATGTTTGCCCTTTCGTCAAGAGTCTTTGGGAACATACTCCTAGAAAGCGATATCCCATGTCTCACCGGTATTAGACCTCTTTTGGAATTTTTCATGTCAAACCTTTTGACAATGGTGTCCTTGTACCTAGATTAGGATAAGTCAAGTATCCTCTTGGATCTATCTCTATATATCTTAATCCCCAAGATATAGGATACTTTTCCTAAGTCCTTCATGGAGAAGTATCTAGATAACCAAGCCTTTATTGTGGATAGCATTCCCACATCAATCCCAATGATCAGGATGTCATCCACATATAAAACCAAGAAGTTGATAGCACTCTCACTTACCTTCCTGTACATACAAGGCTCATCTTCATTCTGAACGAAGTTATAAGATCTGATTGCCTCATCAAATCTTATGTTCCAACTTCGGGAAGCTTGCTTCAGTCCATAAATATATCTAAGTAACCTGTACACCTTATTTGGGTAGTCCTTGGACACGAATCCCTCAGGTTGTATCTTATACACCTCCTCCTCGAGGTTGCTATTGAAGAATATGGTTTTCACATCTATTTGTTAGATCTCATAATTATAGTGTGTTGTAATAGCTAATAGAATTCAGATGGATTTTAGTATGGCTACGGGTGAGAAGGTTTCCTCATAGTCAACGCCTTGCCTTTGGCTGTACCCCTTAGCCACTAGCCTTGCTTTATAGGTCTCTATCTTTCTATCTACTCTTATCTTTTTCTTAAAAATCCACTTGTAACCGATGGGTACAATAACCTCGGGCACATCAAGTAGGTTCGAAACCTTGTTGGAGTATATGGAATCCATCTTAAAATTCATAGCTTATTGTCACTTCTCGGATTCTATACTCATAATAGCCTCCTTGTAGGTTTGAGGATCAATATTCTCAATATCCACTCCTCCAATATGTCCCATATATCTCTCAGGAGGATGTGATACTCTGCTGGACCTATGTAAAGTCGAAACTTGTGTGTTAGGTACTTGAACAGACTCGAGCTGTAGAGTGGTGCTTGAGCTAGTTTCTCCAATCTCGCTCAACTCTATCATCATGTTCCCACTATCTCCGCCGAGAATTTGTTCTTTCTCAAGGAACACTGCTCTCTTAGCTACAAAGACATTTTGGTCCTCAAGATGATAGAAATAATACCCACAAGTTTTTTTGGGGTATCCCACAAATTTGCATCGCTCTGTCCTTGATTCTAACTTATCGGGGTTGTGTCTTTTAACGTGGGTAGGGCAATCCCAAATCTTAACAACCTTAAGATTGGGCTTCTTCCCTTTCAATATCTCATATGGTGTAGACACTACTGACTTAGTTGGAACTTTGTTTGGATGGTAAGTTGTAGTCTCTAGGGCATATCCATAAAATGAGATGGGTAGGTCAACGAAACTCATCATGGATCGTGTCATGTCTAACAACGCACGATTCTTCCTTTCAGAAACACCATTGAGCTGCGGTATATAAGGAGGTGTCCATTGGGATAGAATCTCATGGTCCTTGAGGAACTGGGTAAACTCTGTACTTAAGTACTCACCTCCTCGATCTGATCGAAGAGTCTTGATACTTTTTCCAGTCTAGTTCTCCACTTCATTCTTATACTCTCTGAATTTCTCAAAAGCCTCAGACTTATACTTCATTAAGTACACAATGTCCATACCTTGAGAAATCATCAGTAAAGGTAATGAAGTAGGAGTAACCACCAATGGCATGAGTTGACATGGGTCCACATACATCACTATGTATGAGTTCCAGTAATTCAGTGGCTCTTTCTCTCGTTCCACTGAATGAAGAGTTAGTCAATTTTCCACGAACGTAAGGCTTGCAAGTTGTATATAGCTCATAGTCGAATGGATCTAGATATCCATCCTTTAGCAACTTTTGAATCGTTCCCTCATGGATGTGACTTAGCCTACAATGCCATCGGTATGCACTGTTCACCTCATCTCATTTCCTCTTGGACACACTTGCATTCATGATATGTGGAGTAGTGTCTATCATAAACATACCATTATACAATGTTCCTCTCATGATGATCTCATCATCTAATAATATTGAACAACCATTGTTCTCAAAAACTAATTTATATCCCCTAACTATCAAACATGAAATGAAAATAATATTTTTGATAATAGAAGGAATAAAATAGCATGCATCCAATGCAATAATAGCTCCACCAGATAGATATAGGGTGACCTCGCCAATAGCTACTACAACAACTTTTGCTCCATTGCCCATCTTGAGGTTCATCTTGCCTCTCGCCAGTCTCCTAGTTCTTGCCAGAACCTGTAACAAATTGCAAATATGATAAGCACTACCGGTATCCAATACCCATGTGTTATCATAAGAGTCTGACAAATGGAGACTGATCATGAATGTACTTGAAGCATCTCCAAACTTTTGTTTTGCTCTTTCTGCAAGGTATACCCATGTGTTATCATAAGAGTCTAACAAATGGAGGCTGATCATGAATATACCAAAAGCATCCCCAAGCTTTTGTTTTGCCCTCTCTGCAAGGTGCTCTTTGCAGTTCCTTTTCCAATGCCTATCTTTTCTGTAGTGGAAGCACTGGCCTTTATTCTTTATTGGGTCTTTCTTAGTAACTTTTGTTTTACTTGGTCTACCCTTGCCCTTGCCCTTCTTAAGGGACTTTTCTGCTTTCCTTTTCCACCTAGTCTCACTAGTGTAGAGAATTGGCTTCTCTTTCTTGATAGTGCTCTCTACCTCCCTCAATATATTGAGAAGCTTCAGGAGAGTCACCTCAAGCTTATTCATATTAAAATTTATTATGAACTGTGAAAAGGAATCTCGTAGGGCCTGAAGCACAAGATCCATACACAGGTTATCCTCTAGGATCATTCCTAGACCTGTGAGTTTCTCTATCCACTCAATCATCTTTAAGATATGGTTCTAAACCGGTGTCCCCTCAGTCATTCTAGCGCGAAAGAGGCTCTTGGATATCTCATATCGTTGAGTCCTTCCTTGTTCCTCAAATAGTTTACGGACATGTAGGAGAATGGAGCTGGCATCCATCTTTTCATGCTGTCTTTATAACTCAGGAGTCATGGAGCCCAACATGTAACATTAAGCAAGAGTGGAATCATCAATGTACTTCACATAACGAGCGATCTCATCCTCGCTTGCCCCTTCCTCAAGCATAGGCATTACTGTACCAAGGACTTATGCGATTTTCTCCGTCGTGAGAACAATTCTCAAGTTACGGAGCCAATCTGTATAATTTGAACCAGTGAGGCGGTTGACATCAAGTATGCCATGTAAGGGATTTAAAAGAGACATTTTTTGAAAATAAAGATATAACAGAAATAAATAATATGCAGATTTTGTAAAATAAACAATCAAGATATGGACTTCTATCTTAATATGCTCCCACTATTTTATTGACAAGTCACGCGGCACCCTCAGAACATGAAACGAAAGTCTCCGGCAGACATCTAGTGGGGATCGGGATCCAATCAGCATCTTAGTGTAACCTCGAGGGACTCAACCAATCACACTAAGCCCGAAAGGTAGGCAACTCTTGCCGATCACAACTCCTTATAATTCTCGTCCTATTCGGCCTCTGAATCACCATAGTCTCAAGGGACTCAACCAACCATGATGTTCAGTTAAGTCAACACCATCGTTACAAGATGAATCTGATTTGATGATATACCCTCGAAGGACTCGACCAAGTATACCATGTCCTTAGGTCACTATTGACATCTCTATGTCATAGGTAAGATAGCAAATCGTAACATAGGTGAGCCTCGAGGGACTCGACCAACTCAACCTACATCGAGAATCGGTCCCTACCTATAACGATGGGATGCCACATGGGTCAATCTAATTGCCTCACGTTTACCGACTTAATATTATCGAGAGAGGGGTTTTTGATTTGGTCTCAACGTTTTTCTTCTTTTTTGCTCTCAATTCTTGTATATGTTAACCAAGGATGAGAGGGGTATTTATAGGCCTCAAGTGGATTCAAACTTAGAGCCTAAAAATGTCTTATCCTCGGTTTTCGGGGTATTGGCGGTACCCCCGCTTGTGTTGGGCGGTACCACTACCTAACACCTTGCCACTGGGCGATACCACCACCTGACAGTCTCTTAGAGATTGTGTTTAGGTGATACCACCGCCTGACATAGTCTCGAAGATTGTGCCACAACGGTTCCACTTGTTGGGTCACTATTTGGGTCTTTTCACTTGGCCCAACATAGCCCAAACTTGGGCCTGGTTGGCCCCTAATTGAGTTGGCCCAATTCCAACCCAATTACACCTAAAACCTACTTCAATCTAGGCAATTATTACAAAGCTAATAAAATATTTTTTGGCATGCTATTGGTTCATCGATGCCTCGACCAATTCCTTGGCACATCGCCATCTCTTGCGGCATATTGCCCAATTGGCCAATTGACCTCCATAACTCCAATTTTCTTAGCGCAATTTCTACACTTCTTGGCTCGATGCCCGAACCCATGGCCTGAAGCCTTCTATCGATATGTCGATTGATCCTCTAGCTCGATGTCCAATCTTCTAACATGTTCTACTCTTGCCCAACATGATTCTTCCTGCTTTTAATTGTCTCTCTCTGATCAAAGCTTCCTACGTCACTCAAAACGTAAATCAGATATACACTATTAATTGGTTTCATTATCAAAATATGAGATTCAATAATCTCCCCCTTTTTGATGATGACAACCAATTGATGACGGAGTTAACCTTAACTCCCCCTATCAATATGCCATATTGATAGAACCTTGAATTCAAATTGAATTCAAGTCAAGGCAATATTTCATCATGAATATTTGCAACACATTATATGCATATCATTGCATTGCATGCATCATTATAAATATTTCAAATCATCATGGTATCAAAATATCAAGTATATTGCATCCTACCATATATGATTCTCATATCATCATATCTTCTCCCCCTTTGTTATCAACAAAAAGGAGAAGTGCATCTAGCCAATTTTTTTGAGATATAATTTCAAATCATTGCATTATAAACATAATCTCAAGTTTTATCATCATGCAAGCTAGTAATTTTCTTTTTTCTCTTTTGAGAAGTGCAATTTTTTCTTTCTTTGCAAAGCGTAAGCTAGCAAAATTTTTCTTCATTTTACAACATGCAAGCTAGCAACTTTGGCAAGTTTCACATTATTTTCCAATATGCAAGCTAGCAAATTTTGTGATGTTCATGCATCATGAGTATTGTCTCTCTTGAGATGTGCAAGATAGCACTTTTGCTTCTCTTGAGATTGCAAGCTAGCAATTCTTGATGATGTTCAAGATATCAAGTTCTTTCTTCTCTTTTGAGAAATGCAAGCTAGCAATTTTGCTTCTAATTGAGATGTGCAAGCTAGTAATTCTTGCTTCTCTTTTGAGATAAGCAAGCTAGTAAGTTTTAGATATGCAAGCTAGTAAGATAGTAAGTTTTACATCAAGTAAGCTAACAAATTTTGCATCATGTAAGCTAGCAAATTTTACATCATTTTAGAACATGCAAGCTAGTGAGTTCTTGTTAGAACCCTTGCAGATTCTAAACTTGGGGTTGATCTCCTTAGGTGATCGGCCTCCTTGGAACTCTATAGGGGTTCCTCCCTCTAAGTTGCTGCTCAAAGGCTGCAGAAAAGATTCATCTATTGCTTATCAAAAGAGAAGGAATACATGGCTATTTATAGGGCTTCTAAACCCTAACTCCTAATAGGACTCCTACTTAAGACTCTTACTTCTAACCAACTCCTAATAGGACTCCTAGTCAAGACTCCTATTCCCTTACAACTCCTAATTCTTCTCTAAGAAAACACCTCCTACATGAATGCCCCTCTCAATTAGGACTCTCCTAGCTAGAGTCCTAACAAAATGTCCCTCTCAATTAGGACTCTCCTAGCTAGAGTCCTAATAGTTTTACATGAATATCCCTCTCAATTAGGACTCTCCAAGCTAGAGTCCTAACAGACCCGCCCTTTTCAAATCAGCCTTGTCCTCGAGGCTGATGATTCATGAATTCTGGAAATTTGATCTTCAAGTCGTCATAGTTCTCCCAAGTGGCATCTTCTATTGGTAGGTTCGCCCATTGTATTAGAACTTCATTAGTGGGTCGTCGTCATCGAGTCACGATCCGTCGATCAATAATGGCACTTCGCTGGGTCTGGAGTTCTCTTTGGGTAGTCATATTTGGTGGGTGGCTTTGGGTTGTCTCCAAGCACCTATTTACAACTGTCTCGCCGTCGATTTGTGGGTGATATGTCATACTCCTTTTCAATTTAGTACCCTTATAGTGTAATTCTTTTGAGTCTCAATTGTAATGAGCCACGGAGCTTGGTGCTTCCTCCAATTTTTTTATAATCTTACTAGTCTCTGAATCTTCTTGCCATTCCATCTTAATATCCTCAAGGAAGTCGCTGGTCGGAAGTGAAACGGTCGAAACTTCAACTTGCTCGGGTAGCCATTTTTGCTGCTCGGGGGAAGATATCATCTGCTCCAAGAGATATTTTAGGCTTTTATGGTCGGTCTTGATTTGAAAGTATCGCCTGATCAAGTACAATCTCCACCTCGTTGCTGCGCGCACAATGGCGAGCATCTCCTTATCATATGTTGACATATTTTGATCGGAGGGAGATAATGCCTTGCTAGTGTATGCGAGTGGTCGACCATCTTGCATGAGAATGGCTCCAATTCTGACTCCAGATGTGTCGGCCTCAATAATGAAGGGTCGGTTGAAATCTGGTAGTGTTAGCATCGGCATCGTCGTCATGGCTGCCTTAAGTTTATCGAAGGCAGCGGAGGCTCTGTCCAACCATTGGAAGACATCTTTTTCTAGTAAGGAAGTAAGTGGTGCACTGATCTTTCCATAGTTTTTCACGAACTTGCGGTAGTAGCCTGTTAAACCCAAAAAGCCATGTAGCAATTTTATGTTTCTCGAGGTCGGCCAGTTTTGCATTGCTCCAATTTTGAAGGGGTCTACTGCCACACCTTCCTCTGATATGATATGCTCAAGATATTCCACCTTTTGTTGAAGAAAGCAAAAATTCGTGGTTGTTGTGTGTTCAAAAGGTGGTTTTCCGTATGTCTTCTTCGCATGCTCGTATTTGATGATACCCGGATCAAAGGTCCAGCTTTGTAAAGATTTGTGCTCCCTTTCATCTAGCAATTCATCTACTATTGGAATAAAGTATTTGTCCTTGATGATTATGCCATTCAGAGCTCGGTAATCAACACATATTCGCCTTGTTCCGTCCTTCTTGCGTACAAGTAGCACCGGCGAAGAGTAGAGGTTGCAACTTGGCCGAATAACTCCTGTTTCGAGCATCTCTTTTATAATCCTTTCTATTTCATCCTTCTGGAGATGTGGATACTGATATGGCTGAGCATTTGCTGAAGATTTGCCTGGAAGAATCATTATACAATGATCATGCCGACAGGTAAGAGGTAGGTTGCGCGGTTCGTCAAATATATTTGAAAATTCAGCAAGCAAAGGAAGTAGATTTGGATCTTCAAATTCTGTTGGCTCTCCCTTAGTTTGCTGCTCAAGTTGTATCAAAAAGCCGCTGCATGCTTTATGCAAAACATTCTCCATTTGTTGTGTGCAAATAGTTGTTATGTCGCCCCCACGTTTCCCGTGCAATGTCACCTGTTTCTCCTTACTGTAAAATTTCATAATTAGTTTCATAAAATTTCAAGAAATATCACCTAATGTCATCAACCATTTAATTCTGAGCATGGCCTCATGATTGTTAAGAGGGAGAAGGAAGAAATATGCAATTATCTCTTGGTCCTACAGCAATAGTTTCTCCTGCAAGCGCCTATGATCACAATTCAAAATCCGTCCGTCGGTGTCCTTAACATCAAACCTGCAGCGATTCTCGATAGGTAATGATATCCGAACAGCAAGCTTACTATTTAGGAAGTTAGTAGTACTGCCCGTGTCGATGAGAACAGTGATTGGTTGTTGTTTGAGAAGGCCTCCAATTTTCATCGTTTGCGGGTTTGAGTAGTCAGCTAGTGTATGTACCATAACTTCGGTCGGTTGTGGCTCTTCTTCTGCATCTTCTTCTTCATGTTCAAGGCTCTCTTTTGGATGTTCAATGACCTCTTCTTCTATCGGTTCAATCATAAGAAGTCCCCCTTTACGACAGCGATGCTCACGGCTCCACGGCTCGTCACAATGCCAACATAACCCCTTCGCATATCGCTCCCGAAGCTCTTCTCCTGTTAACCTCTTTGGTGCAGGGACTTGGTCGACAGTAGGGGGGGCTGAGAGCTTCAATATTACTGGTTGAGGAGCGACCCTAGTCCTCCAAGCTTCATGGTTCAATTGCTCCTCTTGATGTCGTGCGAAAGAGATGGCTGCCATAAGCGTATAAGGTTGTCGCACTTTAACTTCTCCTCGGATCTCCGGCTTCAAGCCCTCAATGAAGGTCCTCAATAGCTGTTTTTGAGACCAATCACGAGTTTGATTAGATAACCTTTCAAACCTGGTTTGGTACTCCTGAATGGTGGAGGTTTGTTGGATCTTTGCTAGTTGTTCGTCAATATTCTCGTAATCGGTTGGTCTGAAGCGAATCAGCAGTCCTTCTTTGAATTGACGCCATGAAAGGACTCAATAAGTATGTTCAATCCAGTCAAACCACTGTATAGCATCCCCTTCAAGATGTATAGCTGCAATTTTCACCATAGATACATCCGCGGTTTTGTGGTACCGAAAATATCGCTCCGCGCGCGAGATCCAACCAATCGGGTCTCCTTCTTCCCATCTAGGGAAGTCCACTCTCATGCATGGATAGTTGGGGTTGGTCATAGAGTCTACCCTCCCTTAGAAGTCATCTCTTCGGACTTGGTGTGATTGGGCAAAGCTCTCTCCTTGATATGATTTCTTCGGGCTTAGTGGTCGGCCCAATCTGAGTTTGGTAAAGAGCGTCCGAATCTTATCCTCCATTCGCGCCTCCAAGGCTTCGAATTTAGCATTGATTGCCTCCTTAGATGCCATAGTATATAGCCCCAAATCAATGATGTTAAGATCTCTCTTTTGCTGTTGGGTTAAAGGCATGTATAGGTTGAGAGAAGTGATGGTCGAAAGTGTTGGTGGATTGGTGGATGTAGGCTACGGTTTAGGCTTGTTTTGTGGCTGTTTTGGGTACAGTTTGAGGGTGTGGTTTGGTACAGTTTTAGGGCTGTGGATGAAAGTTTTGGATTTGTGGTAGATGGTGGCAAAGGTTTGACAGAAATCCGTGGAAGTTGCAGCAAGTATGTGCTGTCTTGTAAGAGCAGAATTGTCGTCGAAGAAACAACGGTTTCTCAACGTAATTTCCACCAAAAACTTGAGAGAATTAAGGAGGGAATTGATAGCAAAATCACAGTTTATATGACAGCAAGGATATCTAATTTAATCAAGAAAATTTCGGCAGTATAACAGCAAAGAAATTGGTGCAAGTTGCAATTGCAGAATTATCGTCGAAAAATTTCAACGGGTTACGATGAAAATTTGCAGCAACATAAAATCGTTTTTAGAGATGAATTTCTTAATAGATCAATCTTAGATGGAAGCCAAGATAATCTATGAAGTGTATAAGAAATTTCATTCAAAAAAGATTGCAAATAGATGGGTTAAGGCAACGATATGCAGCTGAAATTTTCTGCAGCATAGATTTTCAAGTGCCGCAGATTGGAAATAAAAGATCAGTAGTTTATATTGAGAATTTTTCATTGAAACCAAAGGGAAATCTACTGTTAGGAAGTGTCAAAGATGTCATAAAAATTTCGTAGAAATTTGGATAGAAAAAGCACAGTAGCAAGATCAAACAGATGGTGCTATTGCGGCTTGAATTCTGCAATTCAAGTGCAGCAGATTGGACATAAAATATCAGTAGTTTATATTGAGAATTTTTCGATGAAACCAAAGGGAAATCCACTGTTAAGAAGTGTCAAAGATGTCATAAAAATTTCGTAGAAATTTGGATAGAAAAAGCACAGTAGCAAGATAAAAAAGATGGTGTTATGCGGCTGGAATTCTGCAATGTATCTTTCGTCGTAGAGATGAAAACTTTGTGACGAAAAGTTTATGCAGCAATATAGGAACGATTTTTTTTTTTTGGATTTTCGAATAAGGATAACTAAATTGCAGCAGCAGTAAGGTAGGTAACCAAAACCTGTTGCAATTCACGGGGAGATCAAAGGATGATCCGTGGTGGTGGAGATGATGACGGAATTCGGTGACGATCTTTTAAGCAATTGTGGGAATTGCTTTGGATGGTTGTAGAGGGTTGATGGATGGCTGTGGAAGGGCAGCGAGACGCCAAGAACGCTGCTCTGATACCAGGTGTTACAACCCTTGCAGATTCTAAACTTGGGGTTGATCTCTTTAGGGGATCGGCCTCCTTGGAACTCTATAGGGGTTCCTCCCTCCAAGTTGCTGCTCAAAGGCTGCAGAAAAGATTTATCTATTGCTTATCAAAAGAGAAGGAATACATGGCTATTTATAGGGCTTCTAAACCCTAACTCCTAATAGGACTCCTACTTAAGACTCTTACTTCTAACCAACTCCTAATAGGACTCCTAGTCAAGACTCCTATTCCCTTACAACTCCTAATTCTTCTCTAAGAAAACACCTCCTACATGAATGCCCCTCTCAATTAGGACTCTCCTAGCTAGAGTCCTAACAAAATGTCCCTCTCAATTAGGACTCTCCTAGCTAGAGTCCTAACAGTTTTACATGAATATCTCTCTCAATTAGGACTCTCCAAGCTAGAGTCCTAACAGTTCTTTCTCCCCCTTTGTCATTGTCAAAAAGAAGAAAGAATATAATTTTGTAATTATTTTCCCTTTACATCAACTTTCACATCATGACAAAGATAAATTTAAATCAAATGTGATGAGGTACATAATTTATGAATATAAGGGAGTATCATAAATAAATCATGGCATGAAAGATATAATATCAAAGATTATTTGAATACCAAAAGACATGATTCATATAGAAAATTTTCTCTTAAACAAAATGCAAGAATCATACGAGAATAAAGAGCAAGAGATCTTGATTCATAAAAGAAAATCTCAAGTTAAGAAATCAAGAGAAGGTTCATGATTCGATTAAAAAAAAATCTCATTTATATTCAAATCATCTAATTATCAAAATAATTTTTAAGAGATTCAAAATGACATAAATAGATTTATCAATCTCTTGAGATGCTAGCGATTATCTTTCTCCCCTTTTTCATTTTAAATAAGAAAGAAGAAGAGTAGAATTTTATAATGATGCAATTAATTTCCTTCTTACATCAATGTTCTAAGCATCACATAAATACAAATGTGTCATATGAAAATCATGACATGAAAGATGGAAGATCAAGAAAGATCAATTATTAATGATTCATCTAAATAATTCTCTTTTTTAGTAATTAGCAAAATGAAACATGGGAGTTCAAAAATAAGATCTTGATTCATAAAAAAATCTCATGTATCAAATATCGAGAAATCAAGATGATGATTCATATAAAAAATATCACAAGTTATAATCAAGTGAAAAATCATCATTCATTTTTAACTCATTCAATTTGTCAAATTAACAGTCACTTTAATAGTTCAAGAATAGATTCATTAATCTCTTTTTGAAAAATCAATAAGATAGAGAGAAAAAAAATCAAGAAAAATGCTTTCCTCCTTTTAGTTGTTTCAATTTAAGTGATTTGATTTCTTACTAGCATGCCCAAGTTTTTATGCCAAATCAAAACATGCGTCATTTTTTAAAACCAAAAGATAAAGACAAGATCCATCACAAAAATCACTAAGACTTCAAATCATTATGCATAATTAAATCATTAATCATGGCACCAAAATTTTTAACATTTTTATTACGTCTTACATCATTATACATCATTAAATCATTAAATATGATTTCATTAAACATAAAGCATTTTCAATCAAAATCAAAAGTATTTTGTTTGTAATGTATTTTTCCTTTTTAAATGAATCTAACTTTTCATTCTTAGTGCTAGGAGTTTAACATGTAATTTTCATGGCAAAATTTTTTTAAAATCACTAGAAAAAGAAGTATAATTATTTTTATATATTTTTTACTTTTTATTTTACTAACTAATTTAAAAATAACTCATGAAATGCATCAAGTAATTTCAAAATAAAGCCAAGAGGTTTTGGTTACCTCGTCGTCAAAAGCCGTTAAGGCATAGTTTGTCACCTCACCTTTGTTGGTTTGTTCTTCATCTTCGGATGAACTTGATTCGTCCCAAGCCACCTTGAGTTTTTTCTTCTTCTTTTATAGCTTCTTCTTTTTAGGTTCATTTTTGTTCTTTGATTCCTATTTTAAGAAGTTTTTAAGCTTTATTGTTAAGAGCTCAAAGTCATCATCACTTAAGTTTTCGCTCGAATGGTCTTCATTTGTTCTAAGTGTCAAATCCTTCCTATTCTTTACAAGGTTCTTCTCATGTTCATCATGTTTAACATATGCCATACAACTCATTTCATTGGTCATTAAAGACCCAATAAGTTCTTCAAATGGAAAATGGTTCAAGTCCTTTGATTCTTGTATTGTCATTGCTTTCGAATCCCAATTTTTAGAAAGTGATCGTAAAACTTTATTCACAAGTTCAAGATTCAAAAAACGTTTACCAAGAGCTTTTAGACTATTGATGACATCCGTAAAATGGGTGTACATGTCTCCAATAGTCTCGCTTGGTTCCATATGAAATAATTCAAAATCACACATCAAAATATTTATTTTAGAGTCTTTAACTCTACTAGTGCATTCTTGTGTGATTTTGAGTATGTGCCAAATTTCAAAAGTTGTTTCGCAAGTAGAAACCTGATTGAATTCACTTTTGTCTAAGACGCAAAATAGAGTATTCATAGCTCTAGAATTTAAAGAAAAAGTTTTCTTCTTCAAATCATTCCATTTGTTCATTGGAGTAGAAGACTTTTGAAAATCGCTTTCAATAATATTCCATAAATTCAAATCAATAGAAAGCAAGAAAACTCTCATTCAAGTTTTTCAATAAGTGTAGTCCGTCCCATTGAACATAGGAGGACGAATGATAGAAAAGCCCTCTTGAAAGCCAAAAAGAGTCATTTCTCTTGGGTGTTAAACCAAATGAGGGTGAATTAGTGCAGCAGATAAAAACGTCGATTTTAAAATTTTTTTGTTTCGATTAAAATCGATCTCGGAAAGATAACTTCAAATCTCGTTCGTAAGCATAGTAAAAGTAGTAAGCATGTAAGGCAGTTTGTAGTAAAGATAAATTGCAAGAATGAAAATGCAAATCGAGTTTTATAGTAGTTCGGTTATCGTGACCTACATCCACTCCGTTGATTCCTCTTCCGTCGAGGCCATCGGCATCCACTAACGATCTTTCTTCAATGGGTGAAGATCAATTACACTTATAACTCGATTCTTCTTTTGACAGGTTCAATAGAGAACCTTTACAACCCTCACTTACTCCACTCTTAAACTACACTAACATTTAGAGCTTTTAGAGAAGTTCTCTCAAGATTACAACAGAGTTTTTCTTCTTTTTTGCTCTCAATTCTTATGTATATTAACTAAGGATGAGAAGAGTATTTATAGGCCTCAAGTGGATTCAAACTTGGAGCCTAAAAATGTCTCATCCCCAATTTTCGAGGTACAAGCGGTACCACCACCTGTGTTGGGCGGTACCATCGCCTGCAACACTAACACTGGGCGGTACCACTGCTTGACAACCTGCCACTGGACGGTACCACCACTTGATAGTCCCTTGGAGACTATGTCTGGGAGGTATCACCACC
The DNA here is from genome assembly GCF_036884655.1 of Musa acuminata AAA Group. Classification (NCBI taxonomy): domain Eukaryota; kingdom Viridiplantae; phylum Streptophyta; class Magnoliopsida; order Zingiberales; family Musaceae; genus Musa; species Musa acuminata. Next base: position 21,570,908 of record NC_088329.1, read on the forward strand.
TGGTAGTCTCTTGGAGATTGTGATTGGATGGTACCACCGCCTGACACAGTCTCAAAGACTGTACCATGATGGTTCCACCTGTTGGGTCATTGTTTGGGCCTTTTCACTTAGCTCAACATAGCCCAAACTTGGGCCTATTTGGCCACTAATTGAGTTGGCCAAATTCTAACTCAATTTCACTTAAAACCTACTTCGATCTAGACAATTATTACAAAGCTAATCAAATGTCTTCTGGCATGTCATTGGTTCATTGACGCCTTATCCAATTCTTCGGCACATCACCCTCTCTTACGACCTATTGCCCAATTGGCCAATTGACCTCCGCAACTCCGATTTCCTTAGTGCAATTTCCACCCTTCTTGGCCCGATGCCCGAACCCATGGCCCCAAGCCTTCTGTCGATACGTCAATCGATCCTCCAACTCGACGTCTGATCTTCTGACATGTTCCACTCTAGCCCAACATGATTCTTCCAGCTTTTAATTATCTCTCCCTAATCGAAGCTTCATGCGTCACTCGAAACGCAGATCAGATAAACACTATCAATTGGTTTCATCATCAAAATCTAAGATTCAACGCTTTGATCGTCCATATCATCCTCATCCGTTCTGTCGGCATCTCGTCGCATCTCCATGCATCGCAATCATTTGTCTCATGGGTCTCGCTATCGCATCCATGCTCCAACTGTGCCTCCTCGTGTGATTACAACTTAATCATAGGCACGTAGCCCCGATAATAAATGAGAAACAAATTGAAGGCTCGAAGGCCCCAATAAGAATAATCACAAGTACACACATAACACGATCCATGATCATCTGTCCACATATCATACTTCACATAAACATATCATCATCATGTAGGACTACTAGATAATAATAAAAATAATAATCAATTAAAATTTTTAATTAATTAAAATTTTCTGAAATCAGAGACATACGGGAAATTTTTTGAATTCTAGAGTAACCCTTAAGGAGATGCACACTAGCGCCTTTAAGGAGAGGAGCAAGAGATAAGTATTACTTACCGCTGAGTGGAGTAGTATAAGCCATGTGTTCAGCAAGTAGTAAATAGATAAACAGATGAAACTTCTAATTCCATTCCAATCTTTTTTTTTTTTTTGGTAAGTTTCCAATCTTATATGCCCCCGCAAGAGAGTCCAATTCCAATTAAGGAGTTGCTTGGCTCTTGATCTTATCTTAGGCATAGGTCTGACTTAATTCTGCCTCAAACGATACTGGAATTTCCTTGTCTGATCCGGCGCCAACACCATACTTGATAACTGGCAATTCTGAAGTTGATGATCCAGCTTGTTCACTACCTGACCTCAAAGACTCTTATGACCCTGCCTTCTATACGATACCCATATCTTTCCACTTTGCTGAACCCTTCATTATGGTACTTGACTTCTTGACCTTGCTTCTTCAGTTCCTATAGAATTGAATGTAAGGCCCTTGCTAGTGCCAGGACAGTTTTTTACCCTTCTTTCTGCACCCTTAACGTAAAGGAAGCAGTTAACCCTTTATTTATTTCTTTCCCGCTCACCTCTAACTTTCGGGAGACCTTGTTCTTGTTGATTATTCTTGGAACATCAATTGTATTTAGTACTTACCGCTTCCAATCCTGTAGCTGACTCTCTTTATACTGCTGATTCAGTCGAACTACACTTTCTTTCTAAACCGACAACACTCGCTCGAACTGCCGATGATCCTGATCTCTATCACTTTCCTTGCACCTAGCGGTACAAATATAGTTTGACTTTCCTATCACCCCAACTCGACTTGGACCACACCTGGCTATGCACCAGTAAGTCCTGTTTCTTAGTGTCATGAATAAGTCCTATCTTTGTCTCCTTTGCCAACCCACTCCTACTTATACAACTTTACGGGATAGTGGATGACACTGATTGAATTGCCTAGTATTACTATGAATTCATTTCATCTTTCACGGATGTTCTATATTATAGTAATTGACACCCCTACCCTTCCCTTCGCTGATGCACTCACTTAGTAGTCTTGTTGTGCAGAGGAAGAAAACAATCATTTCACTTACGCGAACCCATTTCAAGGAGGTCAAGCATCCTCCTATCTAGGGGTGATCCATACAGCAGGGCTGCAATAACACTCTTCAAAACTCCAGGCCTGCTTTGAGGTGGAGAGGGGGAGGAGAATAAGAGAGGCAAGTGAAGGCTCTAGCTTATGAACCATTAAACATCTCCTATTTATAGAGGTCCACTATCAAACCCTAATGGATCGTCCCCTAGTGGGTATTGGATCTGCATCCAATTTTCGAAGCCTTTTAGATTAGTGGATCTCTATCCAATAATCTCTCATAGGCTCTTATTAGATCTCATCCATGGGATCCAATAATTCAGGGTCTTATTGGATATCCAATAAGATAGGGGCTCCGACGGATATCTCATATCCGAACATATACTCATTACAATGCCTACCATATATGTGTGACTCTCTAGGCCCAATATCGAGCTAGTCATGAGTCGTACCTATCAGAACTCCTTCTAACTTAGTGAATTATTATCTCTATAATAATTCACTCGACTCATCGACTACGGACGTACTAAGCCACTACGCCATAGTCCCCAAACGATATAGGGAAATCCAATATATTGGATCTGTCTGTCCTCAGTTACCGTATACCTATAGTCCCTCTTCCTTCTAATATCCCAGAGACCGTATATCGAGCATGGTGCTGTCAGACCCATATGGTTTCTTTTCGAGTCTCGCTCTAATCGGATTCTCCCGGAGAACTCTTTCTCTCTCAATCCGAATGACCCTGGCCAGGGATTTGTCTGAGCAAGAACACATATGATATTTCTCTCATGATGCAGAGAGTGGATGATTGTAATCACATCAAATATTTAAGTTAGGAATTGATTTTCTTTCCTTACTTGTTATTATAATTTAAGGAAATCCTAATCTACTTCCTTGTTTGTTGATATGAATTAAGGAAATAACTAGTAAGTATTCCAAATATGATGATATCATATTTGGTAGTATATTAAATGGAAATAATTTATATTAAATAAATATGAAAATTAAAATTTATTTCCCTTAATAGAGGCTCACCTCCTCCTATTTAAAGGGGATGGATCTCTCTCCTTCGTTCCTCACCTAGTCGAGCCTGGCAACGGGAGGAACGAGGAGTTACACCCTGTTGACAAGAGAACGAGGAGTTACACCCTGTTAACAAGAGGTAGGTTTTCCTACCTTTCTTAAAAGTTTTAGCTTTTATTTTGATTATTTAAATGTTGAAAGTTTTATAGTTTGAAAAATGTGTATCAATTCTTTAAATGTCAAATTTTTTTGTATTAAAATAATCAGTTAAAGTTTTCATAATATTCTTTGACCCATGATTAAGGTTTTTATTGTAGAATTAAATATGTTAAAAATGTATATGTTTTATATGATATATTTTCTGTATTACAGTTTATCTTTAATCTTATCTGGATTAAAATCTTGTTAGACTAGAATATGTTATCCAAAATCCCTTTTTTGATATTCTTTGATCTGAAATTTAAAATATATTATTCTGAATGATTTAAAATATGACTAGAATATGTTGAAATTTTATGTGTTGAAAACATAATTTTTATTTGAATTTAGAAAGCTATTTCCTTGTATTAAAACTTATCTCCTAGTCCCATTTCTAGTCAAATTGAGAATGTTATTTCTTTGTATTAAAGCTTTTCTCCTCATCTATCTTTTAATGCATTATTATGTTTTCATTTATGTTGTTAATGGGTATATGCTATGACTAGTCCATGGGCCAGGGTTGGGCCAGTTTTATGTAATGCATGCTCAATCATGTATAATGCACATGACCAGTAGATGGACTGGCTCAATCTAGCCCAATATTATTGTTGAACTTGAGCCCAAATATTGATTGAATTAAACTAGACTTGATTAGTCTAGATTAATTCAGGGTGATTCCGAATTGATTGACTTATTCAAGTTAGTTTAACCTAAATTGAACTTAATCTAGTCTAAATTATACTAGTCTAGGGTGGTTCCAGACCAGTTAAATAAGGATTAGAGATCAGTTTAGTTAGGCTCTAGTAAATCGAGTTCAATTGAATCGATTAAACTAGAGTTCAAGTCAATTGAGGGTTAATTTATATTATTTGATATTGATGATTTTTGAAAGAGATGTTTTAAATATGTTATTTCATCCCGAAATGGATATGACCAGTGTGAGATTATATTCCTGCTGAGAGCAGGTAGGGCGATTCCCTTCGGGGATTAGCGGGCCGTCAGACGTGGCGGTTGGACGGTTCCTCCATTCGCTGTTGGGAGGAACGTGTCCCCACTTTGGCGGGTGTGGGACACCACTCCATCCGCTGTTGGGAGTGTGATATGAGTTTGCCTCCATCTGTTGTTGGGAGAAAACAAACTCATCCCGTAGGATAAAGCCTCTCCATCCGCTGTTGGGGGAGTGCTCCTTCGGGTACTTGATATACGCCAATGGGATGATTGATTGAATTTTGATCATGTATTCATCTTGATTTGACTTTTGGGGTTCCTACTCAGCGTTGCTGAATTTTCTTTGTTTTTGATTTTCAGAGCAGCCTCCCTCTAGTACTAAATCGGATTCCAGTGGAGAGCGGACCTTCCTCTACCGCTAGGTAGAGCCACTTGGATGACTCTTGAAGTCAAACATCACTATGTTTACTTTTCTATTTGTAATTTGATGAATAAATGAATTGTAATAAATGGTTATAGATGATGAATAAAGTGATGTTTATCTATTTGGCCTGTGTGGAAAGATATATATATATATATATATATATATATATATATATATATATATATATATATATATATATATATATATATATATATATATATATAATCCAGGATGTGACAATGATCCTCTATCGACACTCAATAGCCCTCGTAAGGTCGACTACCACTCCTAATGACTAACTGTACTAGATCTGGGACATCCAAACCTATAAGTTTGGTATCAAAAAGTGGAGCACTCATACAGGACATCCTTTGTGTCTCAAGTCTAAGGGCCAGATACACCACTAGGACTATAAAATCATTGTCTGACAATAAGGCATCATCAACCATCCAGCATTCCGTAAGCAGATCGATCAGTGAACTCATTCTCCAATAAGCACCTGTACTGTATCCCTAGTTTCCCTACATGAGCAACTATAAGACCAGCTACATCCATCATATAGACGGGTATACAGCACACCAATCTGTCCGATTATCACGATGTCCCTCTCGAGTAACCTATGATCGGGATTATTTAGGATCTGTATTTAAAGGTGAATTAATCTCATTATCGTGATCTCATTACGATCTGATTCCTATTGCACAGATCTAAAGACATCACAATATATACATGCATATATGTAATAGTTAATATAAAGTGATAAATGCCAAAATATAATAAGCAAAAAGATTCTGTGTCAAGTCACACGTGTCATCACTCACGTGATTGGCTTGTTGGGCACATATGACTAGCCAACATTAGGCTGTTGTCCATGATCATCTAGTGTGATTGCTCATGTGATGTGTGATTGCTTTTACACCTACAAGATATGTATATATATTTGCATGCGATGTAGATATATATTAAATATGTATATGTGTGACATGTTACATTATGAGACCAAATCAAAGTCCCCTCTCTCGATAATATTAAGTCGGTAAACGTGGGGCAATTAGATTAACCCAGTGGCCTTCCATCGTTATAGGTAGGGACTAATTCTCGATGTAGGTTGAGTTAGTCGAGTCCCTGGAGGCTCACCTACATCATGATTTGCTATGTTGCCTATGACATAGAGATGTCACCGGTGACTTGAGGACATGGTATGCTTGGTCGAGTCTCTCGAGAGTATATCATTGAATCATACTCATCTTATAATGATGGTGTTGACTTTATCGAACATCATAGTTGGTCGATGTTAGAACCCTTGCATATTCTAAACTTGGGGTTGATCTCTTTAGGGGATCAGCCTCCTTGGAACTCTATAGGGGTTCCTTCCTCCAAGTTGCTGCTCAAAGGCTGCAGAAAAGATTCATCTATTGCTTAAGAAAAGAGAAGGAATATGTTAGAACCCTTGCAGATTCTAAACTTGGGGTTGATCTTTTAGGGGATCGGCCTCCTTGGAACTCTATAGGGGTTCCTCCCTCCAAGTTGCTGCTCAAAGGCTGCAGAAAAGATTCATCTATTTCTCATCAAAAGAGAAGGAATATATGGCTATTTATAGGGCTTCTAAACCCTAACTCCTAATAGGACTCCTACTTAAGACTCTTACTTCTAACCAACTCCTAATAAGACTCCTACTCAAGACTCCTATTCCCTTACAACTCCTAATTCTTCTCTAAGAAAAAACCTCCTACATGAATGCCCCTCTCAAATAGGACTCTCCTAGCTAGAGTCCTAACAGAATGTCCCTCTCAATTAGGACTCTCCTAGCTAGAGTCCTAACATTTTTACATGAATGTCCCTCTCAATTAGGACTCTCCAAGTTAGAGTCCTAACAGACCCGCCCTCTTCAAATCAGCCTTGTCCTCAAGGCTGATGATTCATGAATTCTGGGAATTTGATCTTCAAGTCGTCATAGTTCTCCCAAGTGACATCTTCTATTGGTAGGTTCGCCCACTGTATTAGCACTTCATTAGTGGGTCGTCGTCGTCAAGTCACGATCCGTCGATCAATAATGGCACTTGGTTGGGTCTGGTGTTCTCTTTGGGTAGTCATATTTGGTGGGTGGTTTTGGGCTATCTCCAAGCACCTGTTTAAAACTTTCGGCTGGCTGTTGGTGTGTGGGTGATATGTCGTACTCCTTTTCAATTTAGTACCCTGCATATGGAATAACTTTGTCCAAAATATGCTCTTGAAGATGCAAGTAGAATTTGTCACAAGCACAATGCGTCCCTTATAGTGTAATTCTTTTGAGTCCCAATTGTAATGAGCCATGGGGCTTGGTGCTTCCTCCCTTATAGTGAATCTTCCCGCCATTCCATCTTAATATCCTCAAGGAAGTCGCTGGTCGGAAGTGAAACAGGCAAAACTTCAACTTGCTCGGGTAGCTGCGAAAGCGCATCTGCAAGAACATTCTCTTTCCCCTTTTTGTAAGTTATTTCAAAATCAAATCCAAGAAGTTTTGTTACCCATTTTTGCTGCTCAGGGGATGGTATCTTTCGCTCCAAAAAGTACTTAGAGGCTTTTATGGTCGATTTTATTTTGAAATCGTCGACCAATCAAGTAGGGTCTCCACCTCGTTGCTGCGCGCACAATGGCGAGCATCTCCTTATCATATGTTGACTTATTTTGATGGGAGGGAGATAATGCATTGCTAGTGTATGCGAGTGGTCGACCATCTTGTATGAGAATGGCTCCAATTCTGACTCTAGATGCGTCGGCCTCAATAATGAAGGGTCGGTTAAAATCTGGTAGTATTAGCACCGGCATCGTCGTCATGGCTGCCTTAAGTTTGTCGAAGGCAGCGGAGGCTCCGTCCGACCATTGGAAGACATCTTTTTTCAGTAAGGAAGTAAGTGGTGCACTGATCTCGCCATAGTTTTTCACGAACTTGCAGTAGTAGCCTGTTAAACCCAGAAAGCCATGTAGCAATTTTACGTTCCTCGGCGTAGGCCAGATTTGCATTGCTTCAATTTTGAAGGGGTCCACTGTCACACCTTCCTCTGATATGATATGCCCAAGATATTCCACCTTCTGTTGAAGAAAGCAAAAATTCGTAATGGTTGTTGTGTGTTCAAAAGGTGGTTTTCGGTATGTCTTCTTCGCACATTCATATTTGATGATACCCGGATCAAAGGTCCAGCTTTGTAAAGATTTGTGCTCCCTTTCATCTAGTAATTCATCTGCTATTGGAATAAGGTATTTGTCCTTGATGGTTATGCCATTGAGAGCTCGATAATCAATGCATACTTGCCATGTTCCGTCCTTCTTGCGTACAAGTAGCACCGGTGAAGAATAGAGGTTGCAACTTGGCCGAATAACTCCTGAAAGAATCATTATATAATGATCATGCCGACGGGTAAGAGGTAGGTTGAACAGTTCGTCAAATATATCTGAAAATTCAGCAAGCAAAGGAAGTAGGTTTGGATCTTCAAATTGTATTGGCTCTCCCTTAGTTTGCTGCTCAAGTTGTATAAAAAATCTGCTACATGCTTTATGCAAAACCTTCTCCATTTGTTGTGTGCAAATCGTCGTTATGTCGCCCCCACGTTTCCCGTTCAGTATCACTTGTTTCTCCTTACAGTAAAATTTCATAATTAGTTGCATAAAATTCCAAAAAATATCACCTAATGTCGTCAACCATTTAATTATGAACATGGCCTTATGATCATCAAGAGGGAGAAGGAAGAAATCTGCAATTATCTCTTGGTCCTGCAGCAATAGTTTCTCTTGCGGGCGCCTACGATCACAATTCAAAATCCGTCCGTCGACGACCTTAACGTCAAACCTGCTGCAATTCTCAATAGGTAAGGCCATCTGGATAATAACCTTACTATTTAGAAAGTTATTAGAACTGCCCGTGTCGATGAGAACAGTGATCGGTTGTTGTTTGAGAAGGCCTCCAACTTTCATCGTTTCCGGGTTTGAGTAGCCGGCTAGTGCATGTACCGTAACTTCAGTCGGTTGTGGCTCTTCTTCTATATCTTCTTCTTCATGTTCAAGGCACTCTTCTGGATGTTCAATGACCTCTTCTTCTGTTGGTTCAATCATAAGAAGTCTCCCTTTACTACAGCAATGCTCACGGCTCCACGGCTCGTCACAATGCCAACATAACCCCTTCGCATATCGCTCCCGAAGCTCTTCTCTTGTTAACCTCTTTGGTGTAGGGACTTGGTCGATAGTAGGGGGGGCTGAGGGCTTCAATATTACTGGTTGAGGAGCGACCCTAGTCCTTCGAGCTTCATGGTTCAATTGCTCCTCTTGATGTCGTGCGAAAGAGATGGCTGCCATCAACGTATACGGTTGTCGCGCTTTAACTTCTCCTCGGATCTCCGGCTTCAAGCTCTCAATGAAGATCCTCAATAGCTGTTTTTGAGACCAATCACGAGTTTGATTAGATAACCTTTCAAACCTAGTTTGGTACTCCTGAATGGTGGAGGTTTGTCGGATCTTTGCCAGTTGTCCGTCAATATTCTCGTAATCGGTTGGTCTGAAGCGGATTAGCAGTCCTTCTTTGAATTGTCGCCATGAAAGAACTCCATAAGTATGTTCAAACCAGTCAAACCATTGTATAGCATCCGCTTCAAGATGTATAGCTGCAATTTTCACCATAGATGCATCCGCGATTTTGTGGTACTGAAAATATCGCTCCGCGTGCGATATCCAACCAATCGGGTCTCCTTCTTCCCATCTAGGGAAGTCCACTCTCATGCATGGATAGTTGGGGTTGGTCATAGAGCTTCCCCTCTCTTGGAAGTCATATCTTTGGGGTTGGTGTGATTGGGCAAAGCTCTCTCCTTGATGTGTTTTCTTCGGGCTTAGTGGTCGGCCCAATCTGAGTTCGGTAAAGAGCATCCGAATCTTATCCTCCATTCGCGCCTCCAAGCCTTCGAATTTAGCAATGATTACCTCCTTAGATGCCATAATATATACCTCCAAATCTATGATGTTAAGATCTCTCTTTTGTTGTTAGGTTAAAGGCATGTATAGGTTGAGAGAAGTGATGGTCAAAAGGGTTGGTGGATTGGTGGATGTAGGCTACGATTTAGGCTTGTTTTGTGGCAGTTTTGGGTGCAGTTTGAGGGTGTGGTTTAGTAGAGTTTTAGGGCTGTGGTTGAAAGTTTTGGATCTGTGGCAGATGGTAGCAAAGGTTTGACAGAAATCCGTGGAAGTTGCAGCAAGTATGTGCTGTCTTGTAAGAGTAGAATTGTCGTCGAAGAAATAACGGTTTCTCGACGTAATTTCCACCAAAAACTTTAGAGAATTGAGGAGGGAATTGATAGCAAAATCACAGTTTATATGACAGCAAGGATATCTAATTTAATCAAGAAAATTTTGGCAGTATAACAGCAAGGAAATTGGTGCAAGTTGCAATTGCAGAATTATCGTCGAAAAATTTCAGCGGGTTACGATGAAAATTTGCAGCAACATAAAATCGTTTTTAGCGATGAATTTCTTAATAGATCAATCTTAGATGGAAACCAAGATGATCTATGAAGTGTATAAGAAATTTCATTAAAAAAAGATTGCAAATAGATGGGTTAAGGCAACGATATGCAGCTGAAATTTTCTGCAGCAAAGATTTTCAAGTGCAGCAGATTGGACATAAAAGATCAGTAGTTTATATTGAGAATTTTTCGATGAAACCAAAGGAAAATCTACTGTTAGGAAGTGTCAAAGATGTCATAAAAATTTCGTAGAAATATGGATAGAAAAAGCACAGTAGCAAGATCAAACAGATGGTGCTATGCCGCTTGAATTCTACAATTCAAGTGCAGCAGATTGGACATAAAAGATCAGTAGTTTATATTGCGAATTTTTTGATAAAACCAAAGGGAAATCCACTGTTAAGAAGTTTCAAAGATGTCATAAAAATTTTGTAAAAATTTAGATAGAAAAAGCACAGTAGCAAGATCAAACAGATGGTGCTATTCGGCTGTAATTCTGCAATGTATCTTTCGTCGTAGAGATAAAAACTTTGTGACGAAAAGTTTATGCAGCAATATAGGAACGATTTTTTTTTTTTTTGCTTTTTCGAATAAGGATAACTAAATTGCAGCAGCAGTAAGGTAGGAAACCAGAACCTGTTGCAATTCACGGGGAGATCAAAGGATGATCCGTGGTGGTGGAGATGATGACGGAATTCGGTGACGATCTTTTAAGCAATTGTGGGAATTGCTTTGGATGGTTGTAGAGGGTTGATGGATGGCTGTGGAAGGGCAGCGAGACGCCAAGAACGCTGCTCTGATACCAGGTGTTAGAACCCTTGCAGAATCTAAACTTGGGGTTGATCTCTTTAGGGGATCGGCCTCCTTGGAACTCTATAGGGGTTCCTCCCTCCAAGTTGCTGCTCAAAGGCTGCAGAAAAAATTCATCTATTGCTCATCAAAAGAGAAGGAATACATGGCTATTTATAGTGCTTCTAAACCCTAACTCCTAATAGGAATCCTACTTAAGACTCTTACTTCTAACCAACTCCTAATAAGACTCCTACTCAAGACTCCTATTCCCTTACAACTCCTAATTCTTCTCTAAGAAAAAACCTCCTACATGAATGCCCCTCTCAAATAGGACTCTCCTAGCTAGAGTCCTAACAGAATGTCCCTCTCAATTAGGACTCTCCTAGCTAGAGTCCTAACATTTTTACATGAATGTCCCTCTCAATTAGGACTCTCCAAGTTAGAGTCCTAACAGAATACATGGCTATTTATAGGGCTTCTAAACCCTAACTCCTAATAGGACTCTTACTTAAGACTCTTACTTCTAACCAACTCCTAATAGGACTCCTACTCAAGACTCCTATTCCCTTACAACTCCTAATTCTTCTCTAAGAAAAAACCTCCTACATGAATGCCCCTCTCAATTAGGACTCTCCTAGCTAGAGTCCTAACAGAATGTCCCTCTCAATTAGGACTCTCCTAGCTAGAGTCCTAATAGTTTTACATGAATGTCCCTCTCAATTAGGACTCTCCAAGCTAGAGTCCTAACAGACCCGCCCTCTTCAAATCAGCCTTGTCCTCGAGGCTGATGATTCATGAATTCTAGGAATTTGAACTTCAAGTCGTCGTAGTTCTCCCAAGTGGCATCTTCTATTGGTAGGTTCGCCCACTGTATTAGCACTTCATTAGTGGGTCGTCGTCGTCGAGTCACGATCCGTCGATCAATAATGGCACTTGACTGGGTCTGGAGTTCTCTTTGGGTAGTCATATTTGGTGGGTGGCTTTGGGCTGTCTCCAAGCACCTATTTAAAACTTCCGTCTAGCTGTTAGTTTGTGGGTGATATGTCGTACTCCTTTTCAATTTAGTACCCTGCATATGGAATAACTTTGTCCAAAATCTGCTCTTGAAGATGCAAGTAGAATTTGTCACAAGCACAATGCGTCCCTTATAGCATAATTCTTTTGAGTCCCGATTGTAATGAGCCACGGAGCTTGGTGCTTCCTCTAATTTTTTTTGTATCTTACTGGTCTCCGAATCTTCCTGCCATTCCATCTTAATATCCTCAAGGAAGTCACTGGTTAGAAGTAAAACGATCGAAAATTCAGCTTGCTCAGGTAGCTGCGAAATCGCATCTGCAACAACATTCTCTTTCCACCTTTTGTAAGTTATTTCATAATCAAATCCAAGAAGTTTTGTTACCCATTTTTGCTGCTCGGGGGAAGATATCTTCTGCTCCAAGAGATATTTTAGGCTTTTATGGTCGGTCTTGATTTGAAAGTATCGCCTGATCAAGTACGATCTCCACCTCGTTGCTGCGTGCACAATGGCGAGCATCTCCTTATCATATATTAACATGTTTTGATAGGGGGGAGACAATGTCTTGCTAATGTATGTGAGTGGTTGACCATCTTGTATGAGAACGTCTCCCATTCTGTCTCCAAATGCATCGGCCTTAATGATGAAGGGTCGGTCGAAATCTGGTAGCGCTAGCACCAGCGTCGTTGTTATGGCTGCCTTAAGTTTGTCGAAGGCAGTGGAGGCTCTGTCCGACCATTGGAAGACATCTTTTTCCAGTAAGGAAGTAAGTGGTGCACTGATCTTTCCATAGTTTTTCACGAACTTACGGTAGTAGCCTGTTAAACCCAAAAAGCCATGTAGCAATTTTATGTTCCTCGGGGTAGGCCAGTTTTGCATTACTTAAATTTTGAAGGGGTCCACCATCACACCTTCCTCTGATATGATATGCCCAAGATATTTCACCTTTTGTTGAAGAAAATAAAAATTCATAGTGGCCGTTGTGTGTTCGAAAGGCGGTTTTCGGTATGACTTCTTCATACACTCGTATTTGATAATATCCGGGTCGAAGGTCCAGCTTTGTGAAGATTTGTGCTCCCTTTCATCTAACAATTCATCTACTATTGGAATAAGGTATTTGTTCTTGATGGTTATGCCATTGAGAGCTCGGTAATCAACGCATATTCGCCATGTTCCGTCCTTCTTGTGTACAAGTAGCACCGGTGAAAAGTAGAGGTTGCAACTTGACCGAATAACTCCTGTTTCAAGCATCTCTTTTAAAATATTCTATTTTATCATTCTGGAGATGTGGATACCGATATGGCTGAGTATTTGCTGGAGATTTGACTGGAAAAATTATTATACAATGATTATGCCGACGAGTAAGAGGTAGGTTGTGCGGCTCGTTAAATATATCTGAAAATTCAGCAAGCAAAGGAAATAGGTTTGGATCTTCAAATTCTATTGGCTCTCCTTTAATTTGTTACTCAAGTTGTACCAAAAAGCCCCTGCATGCTTTATGCAAAACCTTCTCCATTTGTTGTGTGCAAATCATCGTTACGTCGCCCTCACGTTTCCCATGCAGTATCACATGTTTCTCCTTACTGTAAAATTTTATAAATAGTTGCATAAAATTCCAAGAAATATCACCTAATGTCATCAACAATTTAATTCTGATTATGGCCTCATGATCATCAAGAGGGAGGAGGAAGAAATCTGCAATTATCTCTTGGTCCTGCAGCAACAGTTTCACCTACGGGCACCTATGATCACACTTCAAAATCCGTCCGTTGGTGACCTTAACGACAAACCTGCTGCAATTCTCAATAGGTAAGTTCATATGGACATCAACTTTACTTTTTAGGAAGTTATTAGTGCTGCCCGTGTCGATGAGAACAGTGATCGGTTGTTGTTTGAGAAGGCCTCCAACTTTCATCGCTTGCGGGTTTGAGTAGCCAGCTAGTGTATGTACCGTAACTTCGGTCGGTTATGGCTCTTCTTCTGCATCTTTTTCTTCATGTTCAAAGCTCTCTTCTGAATGTTCAATGACCTCTTCTTCTATCGATTCAATCATAAGAAGTCCTCCTTTACTACAGCGATGCTCACGGCTCCACGACTCGTCACGATCCCAACATAACCCCTTCGCATATCACTCCCGAAGCTCTTATCTTGTTAACCTCTTTAGTGTAGGGACTTGGTCAATAGTAGGGGGGGCTGAGGGCTTCAATATTACTGGTTGAGGAGCTACCCTAGTCCTCCGAGCTTCATGTTTCAATTGCTCCTCTTGATGTCGTGCGAAAGAGATGGCTGCCATAAGCGTATACGGTTGTCGCGCTTTAACTTCTCCTTGGATCTCCGGCTTCAAGCCCTCAATTAAGGTCCTCAATAGCTGTTTTTGAGACCAATCATGAGTTTGATTAGATAACTTTTCAAACCTGGTTTGGTATTCCTGAATGGTGGAAGTTTGTCAGATCTTTGCTACTTGTCCATCAATATTCTCGTAATCAGTTGGTCTAAAGCGGATTAGCAGTCCTTCTTTGAATTGTTGCCATGAAAGGACTCCATAAGTATGTTCAAACCAGTCAAACCACTATATAGCATCCCCTTCAAGATGTATAGCTGCAATTTTCACCATAGATGCATCCGCGGTTTTGTGGTACTGAAAATATTGCTCCGCGCGCGAGATCCAACCAATCGGGTCTCCTTCTTCACATCTAGGGAAGTCCACTCTCATGCATGGATAGTTGGGTTCAGTCATAGAGCCTCCCCTCCCTTGGAACTCATCTCTTCGAGCCTGGTGCGATTGGGCAAAGCTCTCTCCGTGATATGATTTTTTCGGGCTTAGTGGTCGGCCCAATTTGAGTTCGGTAAAGAGTGTCCAAATCTTATCCTCCATCCGCGCCTCCAAGGTTTTGAATTTAGCATTGATTGCTTCCTTAGATACCATAGTATATGCCTCCAAATCTATGATGTTAAGATCTCTCTTTTGTTGCCAGGTTAAAGGCATGTATAGTTGAGAGAGGTGATGATCTAAAGGATTGGTGTATCGATGGATGTAGGCTATGATTTAGGCTTGTTTTGTGGCTGTTTTGGGTGTAGTTTGAGGGTGTGGTTTAGTAGAGTTTTAGGGCTATGGATGAATATTTTGGATCTATGATAGATGGTAGCAAAGGTTTGATAGAAATCAGTGGAAGTTGCAGCAAGTATGTGCTGTCTTGTAAGAGTAGAATTATCGTCGAAGAAACAATAGTTTCTCGACGTAATTTCCACCAAAAACTTGAGATAATTGAGGAGGGAATTGATAGCAAAATCACAGTTTATTTGACAGCAAGGATATCTAATTTAATCAAGAAAATTTCGGCAGTATAACAGCAAGGAAATTGGTGCAAGTTGCGATTGCAGAATTCTCATCGAAAAATTTCAGCGGGTTACGATGAAAATTTGCAGCAACATAAAATCGTTTTTAGAGATGAATTTCTTAATAGATCGATCGTAGATGGAAGCCAAGATGATCTATAAAGTGTATGAGAAATTTCATTCAAAAAAGATTGCAAATAGATGGGTTAAGGCAACGATATGCGGCTGAAATTTTCTGCAGCACAGATTTTTAAGTATAGCAGATTGGACGTAAAAGATCAGTGGTTTATATTGAGAATTTTTTGATGAAACCAAAGGAAAATACACTGTTAGGAAGTTTCAAAGCTATCATAAAAATTTTGTAGAGATTTGGATAGAAACAATGTAGTATCAAGATCAAACAAACAGTGCTATGCGGCTGAAATTTTACAGTGCATATTTCAAGTATAGCAGATTTGACGTACAAGATCAATGGTTTATATTGAGAATTTTTTGAAAAAACCAAAGGGAAATCTGCTGTTAGGAAGTGTCAAAGATGTCATAAAAATTTCATAGAAATTTGGATAGAAAAAAAATAGTAGCAAGATCAAACAGATGGTACTATGCAGCTGAAATTCTGCAATGTATCTTTCGTCGTAGAGATGAAAACTTTGTGACGAAAGGTTTATGCAGCAATATAGGAACAGTTTTTTTTTTTGGATTTTCAAATAAGGATAACTAAATTGCAGCAGCAGTAAGGTAGGAAACCAGAACCTGTTGCAATTCACGGGGAGATCAAAGGATGATCCGCGGTGGTGGAGATGATGGCGGAATTCGGCGACGATCTTTTAAGCAATTGTGGGAATTGCTTTGGGCGGTTGTGGAGGGCTGATGGATGGCAGTGGAAGGGCAGCGAGATGCCAAGAACGCTGCTCTGATACCAGGTGTTAGAACCCTTACAGATTTTAAA
Source organism: Musa acuminata AAA Group (assembly GCF_036884655.1). Lineage (NCBI taxonomy): Eukaryota > Viridiplantae > Streptophyta > Magnoliopsida > Zingiberales > Musaceae > Musa > Musa acuminata. The sequence continues at coordinate 21,587,126 of NC_088329.1, forward strand.
CTTGGGGTTGATCTCTTTAGGGGACCGGCCTCCTTGGAACTCTATAGGGGTTCCTTCCTCCAAGTTGTTGTTCAAAGGCTGCAGAAAAGATTTATCTATTGCTTAAGAAAAGAGAAGGAATACATGGCTATTTATAGAGCTTCTAAACCTTAACTCCTAATAGGACTCTTACTTAAGACTCTTACTTCTAACCAACTCCTAATAGGACTCCTACTCAAGACTCTTATTCCCTTACAACTCCTAATTCTTCTCTAAGAAAAAACCTCCTACATGAATGCCCCTCTCAATTAGGACTCTCCTAGCTAGAGTCCTAACAGAATGTCCCTCTCAATTAGGACTCTCCTAGCTAGAGTCCTAATAGTTTTACATGAATGTCCCTCTCAATTAGGACTCTCCAAGCTAGAGTCCTAATAGTCGAGTCTGTTAGAATCAAGAGCACACACTAAGAGGAGGGGGTGAATTAGTGCAACGGAAAACTTTCGCTATTTCAAATAACCTTGTTTCGATTAAAGTCGATTCAACAAGAATGATCTTCAATTCGTTTCAGAAGAAATTTGAGTTTGAAGTCTCAAGTGAAAATGCAAGAGAAGACTAAGGTGACTTGCAGCAATGTAAATCACACAAATGAAAAAACATAGATTTCGTAAAGTCTTCGTAGAAAGCTGATCTCAGAAGATGTTTTACGTCAAAGTGAATGTAGACATATTTAAAGCACAGTAAGGAGGAGAGGCAGTTTGCTATAAAGGAAAGATGCTCAAAGTAAATGCAAACCAAGATTTTAGAGTGGTTCGGTCAACGTGACCTACATCCACTGTCGGCTTGCTCCTCTAACGAGGTCACCGACGTCCATTAGAGGCCTTCTTTCAATAGGTGAAGGCTAACCACCCTTTTACAGCTTCTATCCTTTTGACGGGCTTAGGAGACAACCTTTACAAGTTTTCACTTCTCTCTTGGATGATCTCAACACTTAGAAAGAAGGAGGAGAACTCTAACTGTTACAACACTTTAAGGCCTCAAGACTCAAGAGTAATTCAAGAATTTCATTGCCCTTTCATGCAGGAAAGGGTGGGGTATTTATAGACCCTAATGAGTTCAAAAATGGAGCCTAAAAGTGTCTATTCCCGGATTTTCGGAGTCCTGGTAGTACCACCGTAATTACTGCATGGTACTACTGCCTGTCATCAGGCACTGGGTGGTACTACCATTCAGTCTGGGCGATACTACCGCCTGATAGTGCTCGAAGACCGAGCTAAAACGGTGCCACTGCTTGACAAGGTTGGTACCACTACTGGCAGTAATAACTACCGGTGGTACCATCGCCTGACTGGGGCGGTACCACCACCCAGAAATCCAGGGAGATTGAGTCTCCCAAGCGGTGCCACCACCGACTAGGACTTTAGGGACTGAATGGGCTATTTCATTCGGCCCAATTTGGGTATGTTAAGGGCCTAGTTGGCCCCTGATTAAGTTAGTAGGATCACCTCCCAATCCTGACTTAATCTACACTCTAACTATGACAATTAAGACATCATTACTGTAATTCATGTTCCGGTATGTCAATCGCTTCTTCCGGCGAGCTTCTGGTGTACTACCGACGAACATCCGACGAACTCTCGGCAATGCTCCGTCAGACTCCCGACAAGCTCTTGGACTTTGCGATGATCTTCTTGGTGAGTTCCGACAAGCTTCTATGGCAAGCTCCTGGACTTCTCGGCTGGTTCCCGCGGAACTTTCGACGAATGTTGGACTTCCGACGAACTCTCGAACTCCCAATGTGATCTTGGTCTTGACTCCGGCATAACACCTACTGCATGTCTTACTGCCATCGTAGTTAATCCTACACACTTTTCTCAACATATATATTAGATCAATAAATAACAATTGACTTAATCATCAAAATCCGAGATTCAACAATCTCTCCCTTTTTTATGATAACAATTAATTGATGACGGAGTTAACCTTAACTCCCCCTATCTATATGCCATACTTGAGAAAAGTCATTCTTGAATTCAAAGTCTTTGAATTCAAGAGACATATTGATAAGTTAAGGTCATTTAAACTTATCAATACACCCATTATGATTCCTATCATGATGTAACTTTCTAAAAATGTTGTCAAGGCATGACATTCATTTTCAAGTCTTATATTTCAAATATGAAGGATAACAATCATAGCAATTCATTCTATGACAAGATATCAATTTGTAATATTTCAAATTAAGCTCTAGATATCTTATCATAATGCAAACATTTCAAGTGTAAAATTACATACATTTATCATCAATTTACCACATATTTCTCTCCATTTGTCATCAACAAAAAGGAGAACGATTCAACAATATATGCAAGTGTGGTAAAAATTCATGTCATTTTTCAACTTGTAAAGAAATTCATACAAATTATTTTTCAAGCATTCATGACATGATATCATTCATTAACTTCTTTCTTTTTACTTATCATCAAAACTTTGCATGAAGAAGGAAAGAAGGAGGGTAAAAACCATTGAGAACCAACTTTGAATGAAGTTAAAAACGATAAGAGATTAAATCATGCTTCATTTTTCACAAGGATCAAGATATACATGTGAAATTAAATCCTTACAAGTGTTCATCTCAAAAATCCTTCCTTCAACAAAAAGGAATTTATGTGAAAGAATCATCAAATCCATCTCTCAATTAAAATTCATAAAAGATAAATCCATGAGAGATGCATATGTTAATTTATTCCATGTAAAAATTATTAAGTGATGGAGCATGGATATGAAATAACCTTGATATAGCATAGACTCATGAGAGCTCTATTCAAGAAATACATTAAGTCCGGAAGAAAAATACAACAAAATCATGTATTCGGACAATGTTGTCATAGCTTTTCAATCACAATCATGAAGGTAAAATTATCAGTGCTTTGTAGTGCTCAAAGATTAAGAATCACAATCATGAAGGTAAAATCATCAGTCCTCTGATACCATGATTAAAACTTCTCAAATCACAATCATGAAAGTATAACATGCTCATCATCATGGAAACTTTCAGCATCAAGGTACAAAATTTTCAACATCAAAGTAAACATATTATTGAAGCATACAATCTTATCATCATATAAAATTTGTATCATAAAATTTTTAGCACCGAATTTAAGTGATCAAAGAATTGAGAAAGTCTGAAAACAAAATTTAACAAATTCATGTATTCGGATAAATCAACATTCCTAACTCTCTTCTAATAAAATTAAACTATTCTTCACTTAAAGGTTTTGTAAAAAATCAGCTAATTGATGTTTAGTATCAATAAACTCTATGATTATATCATTATTAGTGACATGATCTCGTATAAAGTGATGTCTAATATTAATATGTTTTGTTTTAGAGTGTTGAATTAGATTCTTTGTTAAATATATTGCACTTATGTTATCACATTTTATTGGGATATTTTTAAGATGAATCTTATAGTCCTCTAAAGTGTTTTTCATCCACACAACTTATGCATAGCATGCACTAGCTGCAATGCACTTAGCTTCGGTTATAGATAGTGAAACCAAGTTTTGTTTCTTGGATGACCAAGAAACAAGTGCGTGTCCAAAAAATTAACATGTTCCTGATGTGCTTTTTCTATCTAGTCTACATCTAGCAAAATCTGCATCAGCATAAGTAATTAACTCAAAATTCTCGGATTTTAGATACCATATTCCTAGATTTGTGGTTCTTTTAAGATATCTAAGTATTCTTTTAACTACTTTGAGATGAGATATATTATGATTAGATTGAAACCTAGCATATAGTCCTATACTAAATATAATATCCGGTCTAGTTGTAGTGAGGTAAAGTAAACTTCCTATCATACCCCTATAAGTTTTTTTATCAAAGCTTTCTCCACATTCATCAATTTCTAACTTAGTGGAGGTGCTCGTGGGAGTGTTGATAGCCTTTGTGCTATCCATATTAAACCTTTTTAGTAAATCTAAAGCATATTTTATTTAACTAAGAAAAATATCATTACTTAGTTGTTTGATTTGTAACCAAAAAAAGAAGGTTAATTCTCTCATCAAACTCATCTCAAATTCAAGACTCATACTTTTAGCAAATGATTCATAAAGAGATTTGTTCATAGAACCGAAAATAATATCATCAACATAAATTTGAACAATAAGAAAAATATTTTCAAAATTTTTGATAAACAATGTAGTATCGACATTGCCTTTAAAGAAATTATTTTTAATAAGAAATGAACTAAGTCTCTCATACCAAGCCCTTGGGGTTTGTTTTAAACCATAGAGAGCTTTGGTTAGTTTAAACACATGATTAGGGAAACTATCATTCTCAAATCCGGGAGGTTGTTCAACATTAACTTCTTCGGAAATAAAAGCATTAAGAAAAGTACTTTTAACATCCATTTGAAACAACTTAAAATTGATATAAAGGGTCTTCCCTTCTTTTTGACAATGACAAAGGGATAAAAGATGCTAGCTCGCTCAATTCAAGAAGAAAGCAAAAAATTGTACTTCTCAAAAGAGAAGAAAGAACTTGCTTCTTGAACATCTTAAATTGTTAACTTCCATGTTGTAAAATAATGTAACATTTTCTTAGCTTGCGTTTTTGCAAAGGAAGCAAAAATAATCGCACTTCTCAAAACAGAAAAAATTACCATCTTGAACATCACCAAGAATTGCTAGCTTGAAATCTCAAGAAGATGCCAAAATATGTTATCTTGCACATCGCAAAGAAAAGCAAATATGCCAACTTGCACATCTTTAAATTTGCTAGCTTGTATATTGTAAAACTTACATATCTAAAACTTGATAGCTTGCATGTTCTAATATGATATAGCACTTGCTAAATTTTTGCTAGCTTGCATGATGATAAAACTTGATATCATATTTTTCATGCAATAAGTTAAATTAATATCACAAACACATGAGAATTGGACTTCTCCTTTTTGTTGATGATAAAGGGGGAGAAGTATGTTGATGTCATGCATGATTTGATCATGACATGTTGCTTGTATTTTTTAATCCAAGAGTTTCTATCAATATGGAATATTGATAGGGGGAGTTTGTTTAAACTCCGTCATCGATTGGTTGTCATCATTAAAAAGGAAGAGATTGTTGAATCTCGGATTTTGATGATGAAACCAATCGATATGTGTTTATGTTTTAATCTACATTTTGAGTTACGCAAGATGCTTTGATCAGGATGAACCAATTAAAGTAGGAAAAATCATGTTGTGCCGGAGGAAAACATGTCAGAAGATTCGACGTCGGGCCGGAGGAATGGTCGACGTATCGACATAAGGCTTCGGGCCGTGGATTCGAGCATCGAGCCAAGAAGAGCGGATATTGCACTAAGGATATCGGAGTTACGGAGTCAACTAGCTGATTGGGCAATAGGCCGTAAGAGAGGACGATGCGCTGAAGAATAGGACAAAGCGTCGAGGGACCAATGACATGCCAAACAACTTGATTAATGCTTAGTATTAATTGTCTAGATCGAAGTGTGTTTTACATGTGGAGGATTAACTACGATAGCAAGGCATGAAGCAAAATGAAGTCCCAGAGTCAATAACGTGACTTCGTTGGGAGTTTAAGAGTTTATCGGAAGTCCGGACGTTCATCGGAAGTTCTGGCGGAACCAGCCGAGAAGTCTCAGAGCTTGCTAGAGAAGCTCGTCGGAACTCGCCAAGAAGATCGTCGTGAAGTCCAGGAGCTTGCCGAGAGTCCACCGGAACATTGCTGAGAGATCGTCGAAAGTTCGTCGGAAGCTCGCTGGAAGAATAGACTTACGGACTTGTTTAGCTCAGATTATGTCTTAGATTTCATAATTAGCACATAATTAGGTTTGGATTTGGGCCAACCCAATTAGGGGTCAGGTAAGCCCATGTAAGAACTATGTTGGGCCCAATAAGAGGCCCAAACAGTGCCCCAAGAAGTCTCACCGTCATGGCACACTCTTCGGGACTATGTCAAGCGATGGTACCGCTAGTCTGGACAGTTGTACCACCCCTGGCAGGGTGCTAGGCAGTAGTACCGCCAGTCTGGGTGGTGGTACCGCCCAGCACTACCTCCCAGGCGGTGGTACCGCTTAGGGCAATGTTAGTGTCAATGTCAGACTGACATTGGGCAGTGGTACCGCCCGTGCCCAGGGAACCCGGGATGGGAAAGTTTTAGGCTCCAAGTTTGAATCAACTTGAAGCCTATAAATAGCCCTCTCATCCCTAGTTAAAACACACAAGCACAAAGAGTTTAAAAGTAGAAAAACGCTGTAGAAATCTCTTGTGAGAATCCTCCTCTAGTTTAAGTGTTAGAATTCTATAAGAGATGAGTGAGTGCTTGTAAAAGTTGACTCCTAAACCTGAGAAAAGGAGAAGAGGGCTGTAAGAAGGAGGTTGATCTTTGCCTATTAAAGGTGTTGAATATCATATTTTGATGATGAAATCAATTGATGGATTAATTGATCTAATCCATATTATTGAGTTAAGTGTGCAGGATTAACTACGATAGCTTGAAGACATAAAGCAAGTCTACCGGAGTCAAGTTTGATAGGTGTTCGAAAGTCCGAAGATTCGTCGGAGATGCTTCCGGAACCAACCGAGAGGAAATTAGGGACTTGTCGGAGTTTTCGGAAGTCCACCGAAGATATTGTCAGAGGTTCGCGAAGATCACCGAGAAGGCTCGGCTACTCACTGAACTCGCCACAAGATCGAGAGCCTACTAGGAGTCTGCCGGAAGAAATCCGAGGATATATTGGAAGATCACCGGAAAGCTCGCTGGAAGGAAACTCGACATTGCCAGTTATAAGATTTGCTTAGGACTATGTCTTAACTTCGTAGTTTGCATGTAATTAGGGTTAGGATTAAGAGTTAATCCTATAATCTGGTTAGGGGCCAATTAGGCCCAAATTTGGACTAGTTTGGGTCAAGTTTAGAGCCCAACTAGTGAGCTGGAATAGTCCAAGCGGTGGCAACGCCAGATTAGGCGGTGGCACCGCCAGTACACTGTCAGTGTTAGACACTGACAGGAGGTGGCACCGCCACTGACAAGCAGTGGCACCGCCAGCATCGGGAACCCAAGAGAATTCAAATTTAGCGCCCAAATTTGAATAATCTTGGGGCCTATAAATACCCCTCAATTCTCAATAGAGAATACAATTTTTTGAGAAGCAATAGATTGAGACAAAAGCCTTTGTAAAGTTTTTAGCAAGCCTTATTTTCAATTGCTTGAGTATTCACCTCCTTCCTTTTCATTGAAAACTTGTAAGAGTGTGAACCACTTGTAAAAGTTATAAGAGGGGTATTTGTCCTTCCCCTTCAAAGTGATTTGCTAGTGGAAGTTGGGAGCCTCATCGAAGAAGGCTTCACAAGTGGATGTAGGTCATTTGACCGAACCACTTTAAATTGGTGTGTTCCTTGAATGTGTGAGTACTTACCTTTCTAAAATTGTTATTTACACTGCAGCAAGCTTTCATTTTCATTTACTCACTTTACTCAAGTTATTATCGAATCGAAATCTCCTCGCATTTATGAATTCGGTTTCAAACTTACAAGTTTTAATCCACTGCACTAATTAACCCCCCCTCCTCTTAGTGCCGCTTCGATCCTAACAAAAGGAAGATCGATAGTGGATGCCGGTGGCCTCGACGGAAGAGGAATCGGCGGAGTGGATGTAGGTCACAACGACCGAACCACTATAAAACTGCCATGTTCTCTAGTTTGCATTTTATTCTTGCTATTACCTTACTGCAAACCTCCTTAAGTGCTTACTGCCTTCAATTCATTACGTACGCTTTCAAGTTAAGTTTCCGAAATCGATTTTTCGTTGGAAATGGTTTTTATCATACGAAAGATTTTCTGAAATTGACGTTTTTATCTGCTGCACTAACTCACTCCCCTTCTTAGTGCCGACCCTGATCGTAACATTGACATGTTCCGAATGTGCTTTTTTTATCTTCTCTACATCCAGTAAAATCTGCATCAGCATAAGCAATTAATTCAAAGTTTTCAGATTTTAGATATCATAATCTAATATTAGGGGTTCGTTTAAGATATCTAAGAATTCTTTTAATGACTTTAAGATGAGATAGCTTAGGATTAGATTGAAATCTAGCATAAAGTCCTACGCTAAACATGATATCCGGTCTAGTTTTGGTGAGATACAGTAAACTATCTATCATACCCCCATAAGTTTTTTTATCAAAGCTTTCTCCACTTTCGTCAATATCTAACTTAGTGGAGGAACTCCTAGGAGTATTGATAGCTTTTGAACCATCCATATTAAACTATTTTAGCAATTCCAATGCATATTTGGTTTGACTAAGAAAAATATCATCCCTAAGTTATTTGATTTGTAAGCCTAAAAAGAAAGTTAGTTCACCCATTAAACTTATTTCAAACTCTTAGCTCATACTCTTGACAAATGATTCATATAAGTTTTCATTTGTAGAACCAAAAATAATATCATCAACATAAATTTGAATAACAAAAAATTTATTTTTAAAATTTTTAATAAACAATATAATATTGACCTTGCCTTTAGAGAAATTATTTTGGATAAGAAATGAGCTAAGTCTCTCGTACTAAGCCCTTAGGCTTGTTTTAATCCATACAGAGCTTTAGTTAACTTAAACACATGATTAGGAAAAAGAGAATTCTCAAATCCGGATGGTTGTTCAACATACACTTTTTCAAAAATAAAGCCATTTAAAAAAATACTTTTAACATCCATTTGAAATAACTTAAAATTATTATTACTAGCACAGGCAAGGAGCATCCTTATGGCTTTTAATCTTGCCACAAGAGTGAAAGTTTTTTCATAATCGATACCTTCTTCTTGGTTGAAACCCTTGGCCACTAATCTAGCCTTGTTTCTAACCATGATACCAAATTCATCTTGCTTGTTTCTAAAGATCAATTTAGTACCAATAACTAAATGGTCACTAAGTCTCAAAATAAGCTTCCACACCTTAGTTCTCTCAAATTGGTTAAACTCATTTTGCATTGTGATAACTCATGAATCATCTTTTAAGGCTTCTTTAATTTTTTTGGTTCAATTTGAGAAAAAAAAGTGACATTGACACAAAAATTTTTAAAAGAAGAACGAGTTTGAACACCCTTTGATGTGTCTCCTATAATTAACTCCTTAGGATGAGCATCTATATTCTTCCATTTCTTAGGTAAGGATGCTTCGGAATAAGATGCATCCAAGTTGCTAGTTGGAGGAGAGATTTCATTCAAATTCAAAGCATCAAAATTAAGATCATCATCAAAATCGTTTTTCTTAAATTCAAAAACTTCATTAAAGACAACATGAATAGACTCTTCTATAATCAAAGTTTTTTTATTAAAGACACGAAAGGTTTTAGAAATAGAAGAATAACCAAGAAAAATACCTTCATCGGATTTTACATCAAACTTTCCTAAGACATATTTTTCATTCAAGATAAAACATTTATAACCAAAAACTTTAAAATATGAAATGTTGGGTTTTATGTTATTCTGTAATTCATAAGGAGTTTTGGAAAGTAATGGTATTACTAGAACCCTATTCATGACATAGCATGCCGTGTTAATGACTTCGGTCCAAAAATATTTGGGTAGGCTATGTTCGTTTAACATGGTTCTTGTCATTTCTTCTAAACTCCTATTTTTTCTTTCTACTACTCCATTTTGTTGAGGATTTCTCAAAGTAGAGAAACTATGGTTATATCCACTAGATTCATAAAAGTTTTAAAAATCACTGTTTTGAAATTCGCCACCGTGATCACTCCGAATTGATGAAATCATAAAGCCTTTTTTATTTTGAACAAGTTTACAAAACTTAAAATAATACTTAAAGAAATCACCTTTGTGTGCTAAGAAGTATGTCCATGTGTATCTACAATAATCGTCTACAATTACAAAGGCGTATTTGCTACCTCCTAGGCTTGTTGTATCAATTGATCCAAACAAATCCATATGGATCATTTGTAATGGTCTAGATGTGCTTATTTGATTCTTTGACTTGAAACTACCCTTTATTTGTTTTCCTAATTGACAAGCATCACACACATTATCTTTAACAAACTTAATGTTTGGAATACCTCTTACAAGTTCTCTAGATGAGATTTGAGAGATTAGTTTCATGTTAGTATGACCTAATCTCCTATGCCAAAGCCAAGCGTTGTTATTGAAAACCGAAAAATACATTTCATTACAAAGATCATCAATGTCAATAGTGTATATATTATTTTATTTTAAGACAATCATAGATGTGTTTTTGTATGATTTTTTAATAATGCAAGCATTGGATTTAAATCTAATGATGTATCCTTTATAACACAATTGACTAATGCTCTCAAGATTATGCTTTAAGCCATCAACCAACAACACATCTTCTATTAAAAAGTTAAATTTGTTACCTATGGTTCATTTGCTAATGATTTTATCATTGTTGTTGTCTCCAAAGGTGACATACCTTTCGTCTAGGCTAATGAACTTTGAGAATTTAGATGGATCTCCGGTCAGGTGTCTTGAATATCTATGTAAACATTTCTATAAGAAAGAGTGATTTTTAGGTAACCATTTGACCTTGCATGCCTCAAAAATTGATCTACTCAACTTATCATTTTGCATGGAGTTCTTTACGATTCCTTTAGGAACCCAATTCAATTTGTGTGGACTATATCTTTTAAACGGATATTTATAAGCAACATGTCCGAGTTTGCAATAAAAGTAGCATATGGTGGGCGGTGATATATGCAAGGTAGGGCCTTTAGCAAAGGCGGTTGGATTTGGTGAGAGCTACTCACAAATCCGATTCCACCTCTTCTATGAACGTGACCCTTATTAGCAAGAATTATGTTCAAGGACTTGCTACCAACCTGAAACTTTTCTTGAGTTTTTGTTGTTAGGATCAAGAGCACTAAGAGGGGGGGGGGGGGGGGGGCGGTGAATTAGTGCAGCAGAAAACATTCGACGATTAAAACTACGTTCGTACATTGAAATCCGATTCCGACGTAAAAGTCGTTTCATGCATATAATAACTTTGAAAGCTTATGGAAACGTATTTGAAGTAAAGTAAGGAAGGCAGTTTGTAGTTAAGATAAATAGCACAAAGGAAATGCAAACCAGATTTTAGAGTGGTTCGGTCAAACGTGACCTACATTCACTTTCGGCTTCCTCCTCCGACGGGGTCGCCGGCGTCTACTAGAGGCCTTCCTTCAATAGGCGAAGGCCAACCACCCTTTTATAGTTTTACTCCTTTTGATGGGCTTAGGAGACAACCCTTACAGAATTTCTCTCTTCTCTTGAAAGCTTAAAACTTGGAAGAAAAGAGGGAGGAGAACTTCTAGCCTTTACAACACTTTTGAGCTCTAAAAATCCCAGAGTAAGATTGGATTTTCGGTGCCCTTTCATGCAGGAAAGGGTGGGGTATATATAGACCCCAAACTGGTTTGAATTTGGAGCTCAAAAATGTCTTTTCCCGGATTTTCGGGGTCCTGACGATACTACCTCCTAACTTGGGCGGTACAACCGCCTAGCAGCTCGGAGACTGAGCCTCTGGGCAGTTCCACCGCTTGATAGGGGTAGTTGCACTGCCCAGTCTCGCTCGGAGACTGAGCCCAAGCGGTGCCACCGCTTGACTAGGGCGGTGGCACCGCCCAGTCTTGCTCGGAGACTAAGCCCAAGCAGTGCCACCACTTGAGTGGAGCGGTTGCACCGCCCAGCTTTCCTGGGATACCAGCTCCTGGGCGGTGTCACCGCCTAACAGGAATTCTGGTCCGAATGGGTTGATCCATTTGGCCCAATTTGGGTCTATCAAGGGCCCAATTGCCCCCAAATTAAGTTAATGGGATCACCTCTCATTCCTAACATAATCTACATGCTAACTACGACATTTCTTAAGACATTTACTGCAACTTGCTCCGGTGCGTCAATCGCTTCTTCCAGCGAGCTTTCGCCGAACTTCCGATGAACATCCAATGAACCTTCAGTGATGCTCCTGCAGACTTCCGGCAAACTCCTGGACTTGCGATGATCCACTTAGCGAGTTTCGACGAGCTTCTTTGGCAAGCTCCTGGACTTCTCAGATTTGTTCCCGCAAAACCTCCGACGACCGTCCGAACTTCCGTCGAACTCTCGAACTCCCAACGTGATCATAGTCTTGACTCCGGCGCAACTCCTACTGCATGTCTTACTTCCATCATAGTTAATCCTGCATATGTAAAACAAAACTTCGATCGAGACAATTAATCCTAAGCAATTAACCAAGTTGTCCGGCATGTCATTGGTCCCTCGACGCTTCGTCCGATTATTCAACACATCGTCCTCTCCTGCGGCTTATTGCCCAATCGACCAGTTGACACCGCAACTCCGATATCCTTGGCATAATACTTGCTCTTCTTGGCCTGATGCCCGAGTCCATTGCCCGAAGCCTTCTAACGATACGTCGACCGATCCATGGGCCTGACATCTAATCTTCTAACATGTTCCTCCGGCACAACATGATTTTTCTAGCTTTAATTGTCTCATCTTGATCGAAGCATCCTGCGTCACTCAAAACGCAGATTAAAACATAAACACATATCAAGTGGTTTCATCATCAAAATACGAGATTCAACAATCTCCCCCTTTTTTATGATGACAACCACTTGATGACGGAGTTAAACTTAACTCCCGGAGTTTAAACAAACTCCCCCTATCAACATGCCATAGAACCTTGAATTCAAACTGAATTCAAGTCATTGCAATATTCATCATGAATACTTGCAACATGTCATCATGAACTTTTGCATAAACTTACGTATAACATCATACTTCTCTCCCTTTGTCATCAACAAAAAGGAGAAGTCCAACTATTCTTGTGTTTGTAGTATTAATTCAACTTATTGCATGAAAAACATAATATCAAGTTTTATCATCATGCAGTTTTGAAGCTAGAAAATTTAGCAAGTGTTACATCATGCTTAGAACATTCAAGCTATCAAGTTTTAGATATGCAAGTTTTACATCATACAAGATAGCACTTTTGGTAATGTTCAAGATAGCAAGTTCTACATTATGCAAGCTAGCAATGTTACAACATTTTAGAACTTGCAAGCTAGCAATTTAGAGATGTTCAAGAAAGCAACTCTTGCTTCTTGAAATATGCAAGTTTTACAATATACAAGCTAGCAAATTCAAAGATATGCAAGTTGGCATATTTGGTTTTCTTGAGAGAGGCACGATAGCACATTTTTGCATTTTCTTGAGATTTCAAGCTAGCAATTCTCGGTGATGTTCAAGATAGCAATTTCTTCTCTTTTGAGAAGAGCAATTTTTGCTTTCTCCTTGAATTGTGCAAGCTAACTATCTCCCCTTTAGTCATTGTAAAAAAGAAGGGAAGACCCTTTCTAAAGAAGGGAAGACCCTTTATGTCAATTTCTAAATCATGACAAAGGTGAGTAATCATTCTTATTTCAAAATTTCATAATTGAGATAAACCTTGAATTCAAATTAAGGTAATTTTAATCATGATTCACATCATATGCAATACATCACATACATCATAATAAAAAGCATAACTATTGCATGCATCATTTTAGCAACAAATCGTAGTATTTCATCATATGACAAGATATCTGCAAGTAAAATTATGATGCAAGTTCTTGATATCTTAACATGATGCAAATATGGCATATGGCAATCATAGCATTTCGATCATCAATTTACCATATATTTCGATGCAAGCTTCTTTTGATATCTTAACATAATTCAAATTCAAATATGGCACTTATAGCATCAATTCATATATTTCTCCTTCAAATATAGCACTCATAGTATCAATTCATATATTTCTCCCCCTTTATCATCAACAAAAGGAGAAGTAGCTCTAGCTATTTTAAAAGATATGCAAGTTTTTGTAACATGAAGCTAGATTTTCATCACAACATATAAGCACAAAAGCATAGCAAGATTCGTAAGTTCAATCAATGCAATTCACCACTTGTTTTAACTAGCAAAAGCTTTCTCCCTTTTGTTTTTGTCGAAAAGAAGGGAAGAGTACAAGCTAGCCAGCATTTGCCTTGAGCTAGCAATCTTTCTCCCCCTATGTCATTGCCGAAAAGAAGGAGAGGAACCAATGATTTAGACTTTTATATAAACTATGAATTTGCATCAATCAATATTCCAATCATCACATGATACATACAAGACAACAATGCAAAGAAATTATGTCATGAAAGATATCAATTGTTAAACATGATATGATAATAGTCTAAAAAATTTCAATTTGCGATACATGTGATACATTACGATACACTAAAAAATTTAATACGATGCTTTTAAGGATATCAACCTATTTTTTATACAAAGCATGGTAAGAGCAATTATATTGCAAGTTTTCTAAGTTTTACATTTTTTGCTTCTTTCGAGATAGAAATTCTTTGCTTCTCTTTAGATTGCAAGATTTGCAATTCATTGGTAGTGTTCATGATAGCAAGTTCTTTTAATGAAATGATCGAGCTAGCAAATTTTCCTTCCTTTGAAATATGCAGGCAAGTAAACTAACTCCCCCCTTTATCATTATCGAAAAGAAAGGAGAAATCAATGGCTAAAAAATTTTAATCATTATATAAGCCATATTACAAAATCATGTCATGATATCAAGAAAATTCAAGAAGGACATTATTCATTCGACAAATCTTTTTAATAGAGCAAAAGAATTATACAACCAAGGATCATGATTAAAATATATCAATATCATATATCAAGTCATGATTCGTGATTCATCATAAAGCAAATTAATTTTCAGTCATCACATAAGGCATTTAAAGAATTTTTGAAACATAGGAGAATGATTAATTTAAGCATGCAATGTTTCAATCAAATTCAAGTCATGAATACCAATACTTTCATATTGTGAGTATCAATTCCTGAATACCAAAAGATATTATTTGTGATTCCAATTTTGCAAGATCAAGATTATGATTTAGGTAAAACTCATTCAAATCAAATCATTAACTTGAAACTCATAATCAAGTCATCAAAATCAATTTCAAGATTCACAAAATATTATGAAATCATTAATCTCGATCAGATGGGAAAAGCATTTTTTAAGTGATTCTTTTTCAGTTAAGCATGCCTTAGTCTTTATATGCCAAATCAAGATAAGCATGAAAGTTCAAGACATAAAGGCAAAATCTTATAAAATAACTCATCAAGCAAGATTTTAAGCATCTATTTTCAAGCCATATAAAAAGTAAGTCAAGGATTCAATTATCTCTTGTCATGAATTCCAATAGGCATCTCTAAATATCAACATCACATTAAAAATATATTTCAAAAAGATATATCGATAAGTGATTCATTTGCATCATTTCATTCATTCGGAAGATTCTCTTCTTTAGTAAATAAATCTAGGAGAACAAAATAAATTAAGGGAGATATAACATGATTGAAGTATTGAACATGATTCATATTTAAAATGTGTCTCATGTCATAAGTATGAATCAAGCTTTTGTGAAATCCGAAATCATCCTCAAAGTCACATTCAATAAATTCATATATGACAAGCATAGATTTATTGAAAAGTTGATAAGATAGAAGATCACATTTCGTTTTTATAAATTTCTATTCATGTGATTTGCTTCTTATAAGCATGTCTTTTCCTTTAATAAAACAAGTGTCAACATTTAAGACGGAAAGGTAAATTTTATAAAACAAATCATCAAGCATGATTCCATGATAACATCCTTTTAATATCTTGATATTCATCATCAAGTATGATTTCAAAAAGTATGTTCAAGAGAAATCATTAAGACCAAATGCATGATACACTCATTTATTTTTAAAATATTCATCATGTTTATTTTCATGAGATTCACAAGATTAGTAAAATAAATTCATTAATCTCAATAGGATAGAAAATTCATTTCTATTTCATACAATTGATTTCATGTGAGGGTATTCAAGTCTTTTGTGAAAATATGTATCATCATTTAAAATCGAAACATAAGTTTCATCATGAAACCGCAAAACCAAACACATCATGATATCACATCTATCATCAAAAGACTATCAAAAAATTCATACATAGATGTACATGCACTATGTCATCTTAATATGTCATGAGAATATCATCTTAATTTGTCATAAAAATGATTAGATCAAAAACATGTTAATCTAAAATGAGAGTTTCAAATCAACATTTACTTCAAAAACTCAAGCATGACAAAAAATCATCAAGATACACATACATGGATTAATCCTAAGTATTATCACATATCATATAATTATCATCCCTAATGTTGCATACATCATTCAACATTTCAAAACATAACATGCATGAAACCTTAGCAATATACTTTTCATGATCAAATTTTTAATTTTTCAAAGATGCTAAAAAGAAAAACATGATATAATTTTTAAAAAATAATTTCTTATTTCCTATTCCTACTATCTAAATTAAGCAATCATGAAAAACTTCAAGTAATTTCAAAATAATTCAAGAGAGTTGAGTTACTTACTTGTAGTCGAAGCCCGTCAAAGCCCAATTCGCCGTTTCACCTTTGGAAGTTCTTGATTTATCCTTGGTTGCCTTCCTCTTCTTTGGCCTCTTCATCCTTGGCCTCTTCCTCTTCTTGATTCATCGCTCAAGTGGTATTCATTTGTCCGGAGTTCCAAATTCTTTCTATTCATTGGAAGGTGGTTCAAGTGCTCATCGTGTTCAAAATGTTCCAAAAGTATCATTTCATAGGTCATTAATGACCCGATTAATTCTTCTAATGGAAAATCATTTAAATTTTTTATCTCTTGTATTGCGGTTATTTTAGGATCCCACATTTTTGGAAGGGATCTTAAGATCTTGCTTATGAGATCAAAATTCGAAAAATATTTACCAAGAACTCTTAGATTATTGATGACATCCGTGAAACAGGTGTACATGTCGCCTATAGTCTCGCTTGGTTGCATTCGAAAATGCTCAAAATCATGCAATAAAATATTAACTTTCGACTCTTTGACTCTACTAGTTCCCTCGTGCGTGATTTCAAGTGTTCGCCAAATATCAAAAGCCGTTTCGCACGTAGAAATCCGATTAAACTCATTTTTGTCCAAAGCACAAAATAAGGCATTCATAGCCTTTGCGTTTAAAGAAAAATACTTCTTCTCCAAATCTAATCATTCATTCATCGGTTTAGAGGGAAGTTGAATGTCGTTTTCAACAATATTCCATAAATCCAAATTCATAGAAATCAAGAAAACTCTCATTCGAGTTTTCCAATAAGTGTAGTCCAATCCGTTAAACAACGGTGGACGAACAACCGATAAGCCCTCTTAAAAGCCATGAAGAGCCATTTCTCTCGGGTGTAAATCCGAAATGAGAAATACCGAACTCTGATACCAATTGTTAGGATCTAGAGCACTAAGAGAGGGGGGGGGGGGTTTGAATTAGTGCAGCGGAATTCTTTCGACGATTAAAACTGTGTTTGTACGTTGAAATCTAATTCCGACGTAAAAGTCATTTCGTGCAGATAATAACTTTTAAAGCTTATGGAAACATATTTGAAGTAAAGCAAGGAAGGTAGTTTGCAGTTAAGATAAATAGCACGATGGAAATGCAAACCAGATTTTAGAGTGGTTCGGTCAAACGTGACCTACATCCACTTTCGGCTTCCTCCTCCGACGAGGTCACCGGCGTCTACTAGAGGCCTTCGCTCAATAGGCGAAAGCCAACCACCATTTTACAGTTTCACTCCTTTTGACGGGCTTAGGAGACTACCCTTACAGAATTTCTTTCCTCTCTTGAAAGCTCAAAACTTGGAAGAAAAGACGGAGGAGAACTTCTAGCCTTTATAACACTTTTGAGCTCTAAAAATCATAGAGTAAGATTGGATTTTTGGTGCCCTTTCATGTAGGAAAGTGTGGGGTATATATAGGCCCCAAACTGGTTTGAATTTGGAGCTCAAAAATATCTTTTCCCGGATTTCCGGGGTCCTGTCGGTTCTACCTCCTTACTAGGGCGGTACAACCACTAGGCAGCTCAGAGACTGACCCTTTGGGCGATGCCACCGCCTGATGGGGCGGTTGCACGACCCAGTCTCGCTCGGAGACTGAGCCCAAGTAGTGCCACCGCTTGAGTGGAGTGGTTGCACCGCCCAGCTTTCCCGGGAGACCATCTCCTAGGCGATGCCACCGCCGACCCCGGCAGTGCCACCGCTTAGCAGGAATTCTAGTCCGAATTGGTTGATCCATTCGACCCAATTTGGGCTTATCAAAGGCCCAATTGCCCTTAGATTAAGTTAATGGGATCACCTCCTATTCCTAACTTAATCTATATGCTAACTATGATATTTCTTAAGACATTTACTGCAACTTGCTCCAGTGTATCAATCGCTTCTTCCAGCGAGCTTCCGGCAAACTTCCGGCGAACATTCGACGAACCTTCGGCGATGCTCCGGTGGACTTCCGGCAAACTCCTAGACTTGCGACGATCCACTTGGCGAGTTCCGATGAGCTTCTTTGGCAAGCTCCTGGACTTCTCGGATTTATTCCCGCAGAACCTCTGACGACCGTCCGGATTTCCGTCGAACTCTCGAACTCCCAACGTGATCATAGTCTTGACTCCAGCGTAACTCCTGCTGCATGTCTTACTTCCATCGTAGTTAATCCTACACATGTAAAATAAAACTTCGATCGAGATAATTAATCCTAAGCAATTAACCAAGTTGTCCAGCATGTCATTGGTTCCTCGACGCTTCGTTGGATTATTTAGCGTATCGTCCTCTCCTGCGACCTATTGCCCAATCGGCCAGTTGACTCCGCAACTCCGATATCCTTGGCACAATACCCACTCTTCTTGGCCCGATGCCCGAGTCCACGGCCCAAAGCCTTCTGTTGATACGTCGACCGATCTACCGGCCCGACGTCCAATCTTCTGACATGTTCCTCCGGCACAACATGATTTTTCCTGCTTTAATTGTCTCATCCTGATCGAAGCATCTTGCATCACTTAAAACACAGATTAAAATATATACACATATCAAGTGGTTTCATCATCAAAATACGAGATTCAACATCTTTGAGTAGCAAGTTTTCCTTCTTAAGTGCCTCTAAGTGTTCACACTTAGTGCATGGAGGTAATGAAGGATTATCATGCTTAAGTTTTTAAAATTTATTATTTAAAAAGACATGCTCCTTTTTCAAATAATTAATTTTTTTGCTCATTATTCTACATTCATCGAACAAATCATGAAAAGCACTTAAAAGCTCATTGAAAGATAAATTTGTCTCTAATGAATCACTTACCTTATCTCCGATAGCCATTAGTGCGTAGTTGGCGATTTCCTTATTGCTTTGTTCTTAGTCTTCGGAATCGCTTGAATCATCCCACATTGCTTTGAGCGCCTTCTTCTTCTTTAGTTGTTTCTTCTTCACTTAGGGACATTTACTTTTGAAATATCCTAGTTTTTTGTATTCGTAGCATATAACTTGTTCTTTCATGGGTTTAATTTTATTTTTAGTGTCATTTTTAGATTTATTTATTTTTATGATTTTTTTGAACTTTCTTATCAAGAGTGTCAAGTCATCATCAAAGTGCCAAGCCATCACCATCATCATAGATTTATTCAAGTAATGAAGACATTACTTGAATTTTCTTTCAAGTGGTCTTCATGAGTTCTTAGTGTCATATCCTTCCTGTTCTTTGAAATGTTGTTCTCAAACTCTTCATGAGCATTGCAAGTCATTTTGTAGGTCATCAAAGACCAAATAAGTTCTTCGAGCGGAAAGTTATTCAAGTCCTTGGCATCTTTAATTGTCATTACTTTAGGATCCTAACTCTTTGGAAGGGATCTTAATATTTTTTTAACAAGTTCAAAATTAGAAAAACTTTTACCAAGTCCTTTTAGACCATTGACGACATTCGTAAACCGAGTGTACATGTCTCCAATGGTCTCACTTGATTTCATCTGAAACAATTCATAAGTATAGACTAAAAGATTAATTTTGGACTCCTTTACTATACTAGTGCCTTTGTGAGTGATTTCGAGTGTGTGCCAAATATCGAAAGTCATTTTATCAATAGACACTCGATCGAACTCATTTTTATCTAAAGCGCAAAACAAGGCATTCATAGCTTTGGCATTTAAAGAGAAAGTCTTCTTCTCCAACTCATTTTAATTGTTCATTGGAAGAGAATGTTAGGATCAAGAGTGGCACTAAGAGGGGGGCGTGAATTAGTACAGCGGAAAATTCTTTGATTTTGTAGAAAGTTCATCTTGATTCAAGTCGTTTTGGAAAGATGTTGAACTTAAAACTTTCATAAGAATATAAGGAGAAGCTCAAGGAGATTTGCAGTAAAGTAAATTGCACAAAATGAAAAGCAAACCAGAATTTAGAGTGGTTCGGTCAATGAGACCTACGTCCACTTCGTATTCCTCCTCCGTCGAGGTCACCGACATCCACTAAAGGTCTTCCTTCAATAGGCGAAGACCAACCACCTTTTACACTATTTTCTCCTTTTGCCAAGTTTAGGAGACCACCCTTACAAGTTTCACTCCTCTTTCTTGGATAGTTACAAGGCTAAGAGAGGGAGGAGGAGAACTCTTCTCACTTTTACAATACTTTTCACACCCTAAACACTTAGAATTTTTCACACATACGATAGCACTTTGTTGCCCTTTCATGCAAAAAAGGGTGGGGTATTTATAGGGCCCAATGGCTTCAAAAGTTGGAGCCAAAAAATTCAAATCCTTGGATTTCGGGATGCTGGTGGTACCACCACCATTAATGGGCGGTACCACCACTTGATAGAGCTCGGAGACCGAGCTCTAGTGGTACCACCGATTGATAGGGGCGGTACCACCACTTTACATTTGGATACCAAGTTGGTATTTTGATGAGGAACCCATTTTGATACACAAAGAGGGAAAAGAATATTTCACTTTAACAGGGTTTTTCCCAACATTAAGTTAGTGGGATTACCTCCCAATTCTAACTCAATATACCATCTAACTATAATAACTAAGACATAATCAAAGCACTCTTGTTCCGGTACGTTAATTGCTCTTTCGACGAGCTTCTAACGATCTTCTAGCGAACTCTTGGCAATGTTATAGCAGACTCCCGGCAAGCTCCCGGACATTACGACAATCTTCTTGGTGAGTTCCGATGAGTTTCTTTGGCAAGCTTCTAGACTTCTCGATTGGTTCCAGCAGAACTTCCGACGAACGTCCGGACTTCCGATGAACTCTTGAACTTCCAATAAGATCTCGATCTTGACTCTGGCATAATACCTGCTTTATGTCTTACTGCTATCATAGTTAATCCTACATACTTTTCTAAACATATAGATTAGTTCAAATAATTTATAATTGATTTCATCATCAAAATATGATATTCAACAATCTCCCCCTTTTTTATGATGAAAATCAATTGATGATTGAGTTAACCTTAACTCTCTCTATCTATATGCCATACTTGAGAAAATACATTCTTGAATTCAAGGCCTTTGAATTCAAGTATCAAGCCAATAAGTTAAGTTCATTTAAACTTATCAGCATGCACATCATGATTCCTTTCATGATTTAACATTCATCAATGAAAATGATGTCAAGGCATGACATTTATTTTCAAGTCCAATCATAGACAGTCATCATTTGTAAGTATGATACGAATTTTAAATATAAAATATCGCAAGATGACAAAGATAGCAATTCATCATTTCATAGCAAGATATCAATTGTAAAATAGCAAGCAAAGCTCAAGATATCTTATCATAATGATAGACATTTATCAAGCATTCACAAAGTATACAAGTGTTTATGATCAGCATTTACGATAAGATATATTGCATACATTTATAATGTCAATTTGTTATCAATTTATCACTTTTTAGTATTATTTCTCCCCCTTTGTCATCAACAAAAAGGACAATAATTCAACAATGCAAGTGTGGTAAAAATTCCTGTAAATTTCACACTAATTTATTCAATCAATATTACATCGTTGCATGGTAACATTCAAAAGTTCTCAATATTAAAGAGATAGATTCCATTAACTTCTCTCCCTTTGTCATCAAAAAAATTGCGTGAAGAAGGAAGATAAGGAGGGAATCCAATAAAACCTAATTTGTGAAATGATTTGAATCAAAATATCATTTGAAATCAAATCGCCATTCTTGCAAGTAATCATCTCACATGAAAATTCATCTTTCAAGAATCAAGATATCCATTGGAATTCATAAAATTATCTTTCATGAGAAGAATAAGTAAGAATTCATGGGAAAAAAGTACCATATAAAGGATAAAGAAAATTCCATGAATAAACCTTCATAAATCAAATCCATTTCTCATTTAAAGATTCATAAGAGTAAAATCCATGAGAGATGCATATGTCAATGAATTCCATATGTTAAACATCATTAAGTGATGGAGCAAGGATACGAAGTAAACTTGATATCAAGGAAGATAATACGGAAATAAATTCACGAAAGCTCCATTCATGAAATATATTAAGAGAAGGCACCAAGTCCGAAAAGAAATACAACAAACTTATGTATTCAGACAATTTAACATCCCTAATTCCCTTCTAATGAAATTAAATTATTTGTCATTTAAGGGTTTTGTAAAGATATTGGCCAATTGATGTTTCATATCAATAAACTCTAAGATTACATCATGATTATTAATGAGGTCTCATATAAAGTGATATCTAATGTCAATGTGTTTAGTTCTAGAGTGTTGAATAGGATTTTTTGTTAAACATATTGCACTTGTATTGTCACATTTTATAGAAATATTCTTAAGATAAATTTTATAATCTTTTAATGTATTTTTCATCCATACAACTTATGCACAACATGCACTAGCCGCAACGTATTTGGCTTCGGTTATGGATAGTGCAACTGAGTTTTATTTCTTGGAGGACCAAGAGACAAGTGCATGTCCTAAAAATTGACACATTCCAGATGTACTCTTTCTATCTATTCGACACCCAACAAAATTAGCATCGGCATAACCAAGAAATTCAAAATTTTTAGATTTTGGATACCATAATCCTAATTTAGGAGTCCCTATTAGGTATCTAAAAATCCTTTTGATAGCTTTTAAATGAGATTGCTTAGGGTTAGATTGAAATCTAGCACAAAGTCCTACGCTAAACATGATATCCGATATAGTTGCGGTGAGGTATAGCAAACTACCTATCATACCCCTATAGGTTTTTTGATTAAAGCCTTCTCCACCTTCGTCAATGTCTAACTTAGTGGAGGTACTCATAGGAGTATTAATAGCCTTTGAACTTTCCATATTAAATCGTTTTAGTAAGTCTAATGCATATTTTGTCTGAATAATAAAAAAAATCATCCTTAAGTTCTTTGATTTGTATGCCTAAAAGGTGTTGAATCTCGAATTTTGATGATAAAACCAATTGATAGTATTTATGATTTAATATGCATTTTGAGTGATGTAGGATGCTTCAATCAGAGAGAGATAATTAAAGCAGGAAGAATCATGTTGGGCCGGAGAAAAACATATCAGAAGATTGGACATCGCGTCGGAGGATCGGTCGATGTATCAATAGAAGGCTTCAGGCCATGGATTCGGGCATCGGGCCAAGAAGAGCGGATATTATGCCAAGGATATTGAAGTTGCAAAGGTCAACTGGCTGATTGGACAATAGGTCGTAAGATAGGATGATATGCCGAAGAATCGGACGAAGCGTTGATGGACCAATGACATACCGGACAACATGATTCATGCATAGTATAATAATTGTCTAGATCAAAGTGTGTTTTATATGTATAGGATTAACTACGTTAGCAAGGCATAAAGCAACATGAAGTCCTGAAGTCAAGAACGCGAGTTCGTTAAGAGTTCGAGAGTTCATCGGAAGTTCTATCGGAACTGACCGAAAAGTCCAGGAGCTTGCCAAAGAAGCTCGTCGGAACTCGCCAAGAAGATCGTCGTGAAGTCCAGGAGCTTGCCGAGAGTCCGCTGGAACATTGCCGAGAGATCGTTGGAAGTTCACCGGAAGAAACTTAGACTAATCAGACCAGATTTGCTTAGTATATACCTTAAATTTCATAGTTAGCATATAATTAGGATTAGAATTGGGTCAACCCAATTAGGGGATAATTGGGCCCAAGTTTGGGCTGTGTTAGGCCAAGAGATAGGCCTAAATAGTGACCAAACAAGTGAAACCGTTGTGACATAGTCTTCGAGAATGTGTCAGGCAGTGATACCGCTAGTCTGGGCAGTGGTACCGCCTAGTGTTAGGCTGCAAGCGATGGTACCGCCCAGTGCAAGCAGTGGTACCGCCTAGTGCAGGCGGTGGTATGGCCCGTACCCAGAAATTTTAGGGATTTAAATTTTCGCTTCATTTTTTAAGTCATTTGAGGTCTATAAATACCCTAGCTATTCCTGCATAGAGAAGTAAGAAAAATAAACAAAAACTCTATATTTCTAGAGTTGAAAACCCTTGTAAAGTATAGAGTCCCTCCTCCTAAAGTTTAGAGACTATTCTAAGGGAGAGTGTGAGGGAAGCTTTGTAAAATGGGGATGTAAAGGTTCTCTCCTGAGCCTGCAAAAGGAGAATAGAGTTATAAAAGGAGGTTGATCTTCGCCTATTAAAGGAAGAATGTTAGTGGATGCTGGTGGCCTCAACGGAAGAGGAATCGATGGAGTGGATGTAGGTCACGATGACCGAACCACTATAACTCGGTTTGCATTTACTTCTTGCAATTTATATTTACTACAAACTGCCCTTCTTTACTTGCTTTACATCCACTACACTCTTCCATATGCTTTGAAGTTAACATCTTATGAAACGGGTTTAATTGCAATGAGATTTTGAACCGACGTAATTTTTACCGCTGCACTAATTCACCCCCAAACCCACCGCCCCCATGCCCCTCTCTTAGTGCCGACTAATTCCTAATAGTTGGTATCAGAGCCACATATTTCTTATTTAGTTTAACACCCAAGAGAAATGGCTCTTTTCGACTTTCAAGAGGGTCACTCTCTCATTCATCCTCTCATGTTCAATAGGACGGACTACACATATTGGAAAACTCAAATGAGAGTTTTCTTGCTTTCCTTGGATTTAAATGTATGGAATGTTATTGAAAATGGATTTCAAAGGTCTTCTCTTTTAATGAACGATTGGAATAAGTTGGAGAAGAAGACGTTCTCTTTAAATGCATAGGCTATGAATGCCTTATTTTGCGCCTTAGATAAAAATGAATTCAATCGGGTTTCTACTTGCGAAATAACTTCCGATATTTGGCGCACTCTTGAAATCACACACGAAGGCACTAGTAGAGTAAAAGTTTCAAAGATTAATCTTTTAATGCATGACTTCGAATTATTTCATATGAAACCAAGCGAAACTATTGGAGACATGTACACCCATTTTACGGATGTCATCAATGGTTTAAAAGCACTTAGTAAAAGATTTTCAGATTTTGAACTTATAAATAAAATTTTACGTTTTCTTAATAAGAACTAGGATTCAAAAGTAACTATCATACAAGAGGCAAAAGACTTAAATAAATTTTCACTCGAAGAACTTACTAGGTCTTTAATGACCTACGAAATGACCAATAGACACAAAACGAACTTGAGGACAACCTTCCAAAGAACAGGAAGGATTTCAGACTTAGAACAATTGAAGACCACTAGAGCATAAGCTCAAGTGATGGTAAATTTTGTTAGGATCAAGAGCACTAAGAGGGGGGGGGTGAATTAGTGCAACGGAAAACTTTCGATGTTTAAAACTACGTTCGTACGTTGAAATCCGATTCCGACGTAAAAGTCATTTTGTGCAGATAATTACTTTGAAAGCTTACGGAAATGTATTTGAAGTAAAGTAAGGAAGGCAGTTTGCAGTTAAGATAAATAGCACGAAGGAAATGTAAACCAGATTTTAGAGTGGTTTGGTCAAACGTGACCTACATCCACTTTCGACTTCCTCCTCCGACGAGGTCACTAGCGTCTACTAGAGGCCTTCCTTCAATAGGCAAAGACAACCACCCTTTTACAGTTTCACTCCTTTTGATGGGCTTAGGAGACAACCCTTATAGAATTTCTCTCATCTCTCAATAACTTGGAAGAAACGAGGGAGGAGAACTTCTAGCCTTTACAACACTTTTGAGCTCTAAAAATCACAGAGTAAGATTGGATTTTCGGTGCCCTTTCATGCAGGAAAGGGTGGGGTATATATAGGCCCCAAACTGGTTTGAATTTCGAGCTCAAAAATACCTTTTCTCGGATTTCTGGGGTTCTGGCGGTACTACCTCCTGACTGGGGCGGTACAACCGCCTGGCAGCTCAAAGAATGAGCCTCTGGGTGGTGCCACCGCTTGTCAGGGGCGGTTGCAACACCCAGTCTCGCTCGGAGATTGAGCCCAAGCGGTGCCACCGCTTGACTAGGGTGGTTGCACCACCCAATCTCGCTCGGAGACTGAGCCCAAGCGGTGCCACCGCCTGATTGGAGCGGTTGCACTACCCAGCTTTCCTGGGAGACCATCTCCTGGGCAGTGCCACCGCCTAGAAGGAATTCTGGTCCGTATGAGTTGATCCATTCGGCCCAATTTGGGTCTATCAAGGACGTAATTGCCCCAGATTAAGTTAATGGGATCACCTCCCATTCATAACTTAATCTACATGCTAACTACGATCTTTCTTAAGACATTTACTGCAACTTGCTCTGGTGCGTCAATCGCTTCTTCCGGCGAGCATCCAGCGAACATCCGATGAACCTTCGGCGATGCTCCAGCGGACTTCTGGCAAACTCCTAGACTTGCGATGATCCACTTGGTGAGTTCCGACGAGCTTCTTTGGCAAACTCTTAGACTTCTCGGATTTATTCCCGCAAAACCTCCGATGACCGTCCGGACTTCCATCGAACTCTCGAACTCCCAACGTGATCATAGTCTTGACTCCGGCGTAATTCCTGCTGCATGTATTACTTCCATCGTAGTTAATCCTGCACATGTAAAACAAAACTTCGATCGAGACAATTAATCCTAAGCAATTAACCAAGTTGTCCGGCATGTCATGGTCCCTCGAGGCTTCATCCGATTATTCGGCGCATCGTCCTCTCCTGTGGCCTATTGCCCAATCGACCAGTTGACTCCGCAACTCCGATATCCTTGGCACAATACCCGCTCTTCTTGGCCCGATGCCCGAGTCCACGGCCTGAAGCCTTCTATCGATACGTCGACCGATCCATCGGCCCGACGTCCAATCATCTGACATGTTCCTCCGACACAACATGATTTTTTCTACTTTAATTGTCTCATCCTGATTGAAGCATCCTGCGTCACACAAAACGCAGATCAAAACATAAACACATATCAATTGGTTTCATCATCAAAATACATGATTCAACAATCTCCCCCTTTTTTATGATGATAACCACTTGATAACGGAGTTAAACTTAACTCCCGGAGTTTAAACAAACTCCCCCTATCAATATGCCATAGAACCTTGAATTCAAACTGAATTCAAGTCATTGCAATATTCATCATGAATACTTGCAACACGTCATCATGAACTTATGCAGAAACTTATGCATAACATCATACTTCTCCCCCTTTGTCATCAACAAAAAGGAGAAGTCCAACTATTCTTATGTTTGTAGTATTAATTAAACTTATTGCATGAAAAATATAATATCAAGTTTTATCATCATGCAATTTTGAAGCTAGAAAATTTAGCAAGTGTTACATCATGCTTAGAACATTCAAGCTATCAAGTTTTAGATATGCAAGTTTTACAGCATACAAGATAGCACTTTTGGTAATGTTCAAGATAGCAAGTTCTACATCCTGCAAGCTAGCAATGTTACAACATTTTAGAACTTGCAAGCTAGCAATTTAGAGATGTTCACGAAAGCAACTCTTGCTTCTTGAAATATGTAATTTTTACAATATACAAGATAGCAAATTCAAAGATATGCAAGTTGGCATATTTGCTTTTCTTGAAATAGGCACGATAGCACATTTTTGCATTTCTTGAGATTTCAAGCTAACAATTCTCGGTGATGTTCAAGATAGCAATTTCTTCTCCTTTGAGAAGTACAATTTTTGCTTTTTCTTGAATTGTGCAAGCTAGCTATCTCCCTCTGTCATTGTCAAAAAGAAGGGAAGACCCTTTCTAAAGAAGGGAAGACCCATTATGTCAATTTCTAAATCATGACAAAGGTGAGTAATCATTCTTATTTCAAAATTTCATAATTGAGATAAACCTTGAATTCAAATTAAGGCAATTTTAATCATGATTCACATCATATGCAATACATCAGATACATTATAATAAAAAGCATAACTATTGCATGCATTATTTTAGCAACAAATCGTAGTATTTCATCACATGGCAAGATATCAACAATTAAAATTATGATACAAGTTCTTAATATCTTAACATGATGCAAACATGGCATATGGCAATCATAGCATTTCGATCATCAATTTACCATATATTTCGATGCAAGCTTCTTTTGATATCTTAACATAATTCAAATTCAAATATGACACTTATAGCATCAATTCATATATTTCTCATTCAAATATGGCACTCATAGTATCAATTCATATATTTCTCCCCCTTTGTCCTTAACAAAACGAGAAGTAGCTCTAGCTATTTTAAAAGATATGTAAGTTTTTGTAACATGAAGCTAGATTTTCATCACAACATATAAGCACAAAAGCATAGCAAGATTCTTAAGTTCAATCATGGCAATTCAACACTTGCTTCTTGTGCAAGATTGCACTTTATTTTTTTTTGCATGTTCTAACTAGCAAAAGTTTTCTCCCCTTTGTTTTTGTCGAAAAGAAGGGAAGAGTACAAGCTAGCCAGCATTTGCCTTGAGCTAGCAATATTTCTCCCCCTATGTCATTGCCGAAAAGAAGGAGAGGAACCAATGATTTAGACTTTTACATAAACTATGAATTTGCATCAATCAATATTTCAATCATCACATGAGACATACAAGACAACAATGCAAAGAAATCATGTAATGAAAGATATCAATTGTTAAACATGATATGATAATAGTCTCAAAAATTTCAGTTTGCGATACATGTGATACATTGTGATACACTAAAAAATTTAATGCAATGCTTTTAAGGATATCAATATATTTTTGATGCAAAGCATGGCAAGAGCAATTATATTGCAAGTTTTCTAAGTTTTACATTTTTTGCTTCTTTCGAGACAGCAATTCTTTGCTTCTCTTTAGATTGTAAGATTTGCAATTCACTGGTTGTGTTCATGATAGCAAGTTCTTTCAATGAAATGATCGAGCTAGCAAATTTTGCTTCCTTTGAAATATACAGGCTAGTAAACTAACTCCCCCTTTATCATTATAAAAAAGAAGGGAGAAATCAATGGCTAAAAAATTTAATCATTATACAAGCCATATTACAAAATCATGTCATGATATCAAGAAAATTCAAGGACTTGATTCATTCGACAAATCTTTTTAATAGAGCAAAAGAATTATACAACCAAGGATAATGATTAAAATATATCAATATCATAGATAAAGTCATGATTCATGATTCGTGATTCATTATAAAGAAAATTAATTTTCAGTCATCACATAAGGCATTTAAAGAATTTTTGAAACATAGGAGAATGATTAATTTAAGCATGCAATGTTTCAATCAAATTCAAGTCATGAATACCAATACTTTCATTTTGTGAGTATCAATTCATGAATACCAAAAGATATTATTTATGATTCCAATTTTGCAAGATCAAGATTATGTTTTAGATAAAACTCATTCAAATCAAATCGTTAACTTGAAACTCAAAATCAAGTCATCAAAATCAATTTCGAGATTCACAAAATATCATGAAATCATTAATCTCGATCAGATGGGAAAAATATTTTTTATGTGATTCTTTTTCATCTAAGCATGCCTTAGTCTTTATATGTCAAATCAAGATAAGCATGAAAGTTCAAGACGTAAAGGCAAAATCTTATAAAACAACTCATCAAGCAAGATTTTAAACATCTATTTTCAAGCCATATAAAGAGTAAGTCAAGGATTCAATTATCTCATGTCATGAATTCCAAGGGGCATCTCAAATTATTAACATCACATTAAAAAGATATTTCAAAAAGATATATCGATAAGTGATTCATTTGTATCATTTCATTCATTCGGAAGATTCTCCTCTTTGGTAAATAAATCTAGGAGAACAAAATGAATTAAGCGAGATATAACATGATTGAAGCATTGAACATGATTCATATTAAAAATGTGTCTCATGTCATAAGTATGAATCAAGCATTTGTGAAATCCGAAATCATCCTCAAAGTCACATTCAATAAATTCATATATGACAAGCATAGATTTATTGAAAAGTCGATAAGATAGATGATCACATTTCGTTTTTATAAATTTCTATTCATGTAATTTGCTTCTTATAAGCATGCCTTTACGTTTAATAAAACAAGTGTCAACATTTAAGACGGAAAGATAAATTTCATAAAACAAATCATCAAGCATGATTCCATGATAACATCCTTTTAATATCTTGATATTCATATTCAAGTATGATTTCAAAAAGTATGTTCAAAAGAAATCATTAAGACCAAATGCATGATACACTCATTTATTTTCAAAATATTCATCATGTTTATTTTCATGAGATTCACAAGATTGGTAAAATAAATTAATTAATCTCAAAAGGATAGAAAATTCATTTCCATTTATACAATTGATTTTATATGAGGGTATTCAAGTCTTTTATGAAAATATGTATCATCATTTAAAATCGAAACATAAGTTTCGTCATGAAACCGTCTAGACCAAACACATCATGATATCACATCTATCATCAAAAGACCATCAAGAAATTCATACATAGATGTACATGCACTATGTTATCTTAATATGTCATGAGAATGTCATCTAAATTCGTCATAAAAACGATTAGACCAAAAACATGTTAATCTAAAATGAGAGTTTCAAATCAACATTTACTTTAAAAACTCATGCATGACATAAAATCATCAAGATACACATGAATGGATTAATCCTAAGCATTATCACATATCATATAATTATCATCCCTAATGTTGCATACATCATTCAACATTTCAAAACATAACATGCATGAAACCTTGGCAATATACTTTTCATGATCAAATTTTTAATTTTTCAAAGATGCAAAAAAGAAAAATATGATATAATTTTTGAAAAACAATTTTTTATTTCCTATTCCTACTATCTAAATTAAGCACTCATGAAAAACTTCAAGTAATTTCAAAATAATTCAAGAGAGTTGAGTTACTTACCTTGTAGTCGAAGCCCGTCAAAACCCAATTCGCCGTTTCACCTTTGGAAGTTCTTAATTCATCCTTAGTTGCCTTCCTCTTCTTTGGCCTCTTCCTCCATTTAAGTTCATTATTTATTTTAGATTTTTGTTTAATAAACTTATTAAGATTTAGTGTTCGAAGTTTACGTTCATCATTGTCCTCATCACTTGAGTAATCGCTCAAGTGGTATTCATTTGTCCGGAGTTTCAAATCCTTCCTATTCTTTGAAAGGTGGTTCAAGTGCTTATAGGGTTCAAAATGTTCCAAAAGTGTCATTTCATAGGTCATTAATGACCCGATTAATTCTTCTAATGAAAAATCATTTAAATTTTTTATCTCTTGCGTTGCATTTATTTTAGGATCCCACCTTTTCGGAAGGGATCTTAAGATCCTGCTTACGAGATAAAAATTCGAAAAAGATTTACCAAGAACTCTTAGATTATTGACGACATCCGTGAAACGGGTGTACATGTCGCCTATAGTCTCACTTGATTGCATTCAAAAAAGCTCAAAATCATGCAATAAAATGTTAACTTTCGAGTCTTTGACTCTACTAGTTCTCTCGTGTGTGATTTCAAGTGTTCGTCAAATATCAAAAGTCGTTTCGCACGTAGAAATCTGATTGAACTCATTTTTGTCCAAAGCGCAAAATAAGGCATTCATAGCATTTGCGTTTAAAGAAAAATACTTCTTCTCCAAATCCGACCATTCATTCATCGGTTTAGAGGGAAGTTGAAAACCGTTTTCAACAATATTCCATAAATCAAAATTTATAGAAATCAAGAAAACTCTCATTCGAGTTTTCCAATAAGTGTAGTCCAATCCGTTAAACAACGGTGGACGAACAACCGATAAGCCCTCTTGAAAGCCATGAAGAGTCATTTCTCTCGGGTGTAAATCCGAAATGAGAAATACTGGGCTCTGATACCAATTGTTAGGATCAAGAGCACTAAGATGGGTGAATTAGTGCAACGAAAAACTTTCGACGATTAAATCTGCGTTCATACATTGAAATCCGATTCCGACGTAAAAGTCGTTTCGTGCAGATAATAACTTTGAAAGCTTACAGAAACGTATTTGAAGTAAAGTAAGGAAGGCAGTTTGCAGTTAAGATAAATAGCATGAAGGAAATGCAAACCAGATTTTAGAGTGGTTCGGTCAAACGTGACCTACATCCACTTTCGGCTTCCTCCTCCGACGAGGTCACCGACGTCTACTAGAGGCCTTCCTTCAATAGGCGAAGGCCAACCACCCTTTTACAGTTTCACTCCTTTTGATGGGCTTATGAGACAACCCTTACAAAATTTCTCTCCTCTCTGAAAAACATTGGAAGAAAAGAGGGAGAACTTCTAGCATTTACAACACTTTTGAGCTCTAAAAATCACAGAGTAAGATTGGATTTTTGGTGCCCTTTCATGCAGGAAAGGGTGGGGTATATATAGGCCCTAAACTGGTTAGAATTTGGAGCTCAAAAATATCTTTTCCTGAATTTTCGGGGTCTTGGCGGTACTACCTCTTGATTGGGACGGTACAACCGCCTGGTAGCTCGGAGACTGAGCCTCTAGGCGGTGCCACCGCCTGTCAGGGGCGGTTACTGTTGAATCTCAGATTTTGATGATGAAGTCAATTGTCATTTGTTGTCTAATGTATGTGTTGAGATAAGTGTGCAAGATTAACTACGATGAAAGTAAGACATGCAGCAAGAGTTGCGCCGGAGTCATGACAATGATCACGTTAGGAGTTCGAGAGCTCAACGGAAGTTCGGACAGTCGTCGGAGGTTCTACGGGAACAAATCCAAGAAGTCCAGAAGCTTGCCAAAGGAGCTCGTCGGAACTTGCCAAGTGGATCGTCGCAGTCCAGGAGTTTGCCGGAAGTCTGCAGGAGCATCACCGAGGGTTCATCGGATGATCGACGGAAGTTCGCCGGAAACTCGTCGGAAAAAGCGAGTGACGCACCGAAGCAAGCTGTAGAATATGTCTTAGGAAATAATCGTAGTTAGCACTTTGATTAAGTTAGAAATGGGAGGTGATCCCATTAGCTTAATCCTGGGGCAATTGGGCCCCTGAAGAACTCAAATTGGGTCGAATGGTTCAACCCATTCGGACCCAGGTTGCTGTGGGAGGTGCAACCGCCCAGGCAGGGAGGTAGCACCGCCCAGGCTATGTCTCCCAGCGAGACTGGGCGGTGCAACCGCCCAGGCTATGTCTCCGAGCGAGACTAGGCGGTGCAACCTCCTCTGTTAGGAGGTAGCACCGCCAGAGCTCAAGTTTTGAGCTCTGCCAGGCGGTGCAACCTCTCCAGTCAGGCGGTGCAACCGCCTGAGCTCGGTCTTCGAGCTCTGGCAGAGAGGTGCAACCGCCCCTGACAGAGGTGGCACCGCCCAGAGGCTCAGTCTTCGAGCTCTGCCAGGCGGTGCAACCTCTCCAGTCAGGAGGTGCAACCGCCTGATCTTGGAATTCCGGGATTTGATCGTTTTGAGCTCCAAATTTGAACTGGGTTGGGGCCTATAAATACCCCACCCATTCAGCACTGAAAAGAGATAGACCTACACTGAATTCTTGATCTTTTCTGTGATTCTAAGAGCTCAAATTTGTGTAAAGTCCAAAAGTTCTCCTCTTTCTGTTCTTCAAGTCTTGAGTTGTAAAGAGAGGAGAGAAAGGTTCTGTAAGGGTTGTCTCCTGAGCCCGTCAAAATGAGTGAAACTGTAAAAGGGCAGTTGGCCTTCGCCTATTGAAGGAAGGCCTCTAGTTGACGTCGGTGACCTCGTCGGTGGAGGAAGCCAAAAGTGGAGTAGGTCAAGACTGACCGAACCACTCTAAATCTCTGGTTTGCTTTTATTTTGAGCACTTTATCATTACTGCAAACCTCCTACATAGCTACTGCTCTTTGCGCTTTTACGAACAAGTTTCTAAGTTCTGATCTTTCCGAATCTGCATTCAGACGTAAATCGGTGTTTTCATATGATCTTTACATTGCAGTTTACATTTACGTTTTGATTCTACTTATAACTGCAAACTGTCTTCTGCGCTTTTACGAACGAGTTTCCTTGCAGTTTACGTTTACGTTTTGATTTATAACTGCAAACTATCTTCTGCGCTTTTACGAATGAGTTTCTTTGCAGTTTACGTTTACGTTTTGATTCCATTTATAACTGCAAACTGCGCTTAGACGCAATCTGAGCTTAGACGTAAACTGCGCTTAGACGCAAACTGTGTTTAGACGCAAACTGCGCTTAGACGCAAACTGCGCTTAGACGCAATCTGAGCTTAGACGCAATCTGCATTTAGACGCAAACTGTGTTTAGACGCAAACTATGTTTAGGCGTAAACTGCACTTAATCATAAGTAATCTTAGAATCGGCTTTTGCATCAAAATAGTTTTTATCGAACGAACGCAGCTTTCGTTTTTAATCACTGAAAGATTTCCGCTGCACTAATTCACCCCCCCCCCCCCCCCTCTTAGTGCTCTCGATCCTAACAGTT
This sequence comes from Musa acuminata AAA Group, assembly GCF_036884655.1. Classification (NCBI taxonomy): domain Eukaryota; kingdom Viridiplantae; phylum Streptophyta; class Magnoliopsida; order Zingiberales; family Musaceae; genus Musa; species Musa acuminata. The sequence goes on from NC_088329.1 coordinate 21,621,887, forward strand.
ACACCGCTCAGTCTCACTCGGAGATTGAGCCCAAGCGGTGCCACCGCCTGATTGGGGCGGTTACACTGCCCAGTCTCGCTCGGAGATTGAGCCCAAGCGGTGCCACTGCCTGACTGGAGCAGTTGCACCGCGCAGCTTTCCTGGGAGACCATCTCCTAGGCGGTGCCACCACTGACCCTAGCGGTGCCACCGCCTAGCAAGAATTCTGGTCCGAATGAGTTGGTCCATTCGAGCCAATTTGGGTCTATCAAGGGCCCAATTGCCCCCAGATTAAGTTAATGGGATCACCTCCCATTCCTAACTTAATCTACATGCTAACTACGATATTTCTTAAGACATTTACTGCAACTTGCTCCAGTGCATCAATCGCTTCTTCCGGCGAGCTTTCGGCGAATATCCGACGAACCTTCGACATTGCTCCGGCGGACTTCTGGCAAACTCCTGGATTTGCGATGATCCACTTAGCGAGTTACGACGAGCTTCTTTGGCAAGCTCTTGGACTTCTCGGATTTGTTCCCGTAGAACCTCCGACGACCGTCCGGACTTCCGTCGAACTCTCGAACTCCCAACGTGATCATAGTCTTGACTCCGGTGCAATTCCTACTGCATGTCTTACTTCTATCGTAGTTAATCCTGCACATGTAAAATAAAACTTCGATCGAGACAATTAATCCTAAGCAAATAACTAAGTTGTCCGGCATGTCATTGGTCCCTCGACGCTTCGTCCGATTATTCGGCGCATCGTCCTCTCCTACGTCCTATTGCCCAATCGGCCAGTTGACTCCGCAACTCCAATATCCTTGGCACAATACCCGCTCTTCTTGGCCCGATGCCCAAGTCCATGGCCTGAAGCCTTCTGTCGATACGTCGACCGATCCATCGGCCCGACGTCCAATCTTCTGACATGTTCCTCCGGCACAACATGATTTTTCCTGCTTTAATTGTCTCATCCTGATCGAAGCATCCTACATCACTCAAAACGTAAATTAAAACATAAACACATATCAAGTGGTTTCATCATCAAAATATGAGATTCAACAAACTTAAACTACTCACTATAAAATTTTACCCTTGTTGTTGTCTTTGAAGGTGACATATCCTTCATCTAGTCTAGTGGGCTTAGAGAATTGAGATGGATCTCCAGTCATATGTCTTGAGCATCCACTATCAAGGTATCATCTCTTGCTCCTAGCTTGTGATGGTAACCATTTCTACAAAAAAAGGATGATTTTTAGGTACCCATTTGACCTTGGGTGCCTCAAAAATCGATTGGCTTAACTCATCATTTTGCATGGAGTTCGTTATGGTTCCTTTAAGAACCCAAATTAGTTTGTGTGGACTACATTTCTTAAATGGACAATGATAAGCTACATATCCAAATTTGCAACAAAAGTTACATTTGTTTCGGGGTGAATGAAACATGTAAAGTAGGGCCTTTAACAAAGGTGGTTGGATTTTGGTGAAAGCTACTCACAAATCCGATTCCTCCTTTTCTATGAACGTGACCCTTGTTGGCAAGAATCATGTTCAAGGACTTGTTACCAATCTCAATTTTTTCTAAGGTTTCTTTGAGTAGTAAGTTTTCCTTTTGAATTATTTCTAGTTCATTACATTTCGTACATGGAGCTAAACTATCATTGTGCTCAACTTTTAATCTATCGAAATCACTAACAAGAGAAGCATGCTCTTTTTTCAATAATTTATATTTTTTACTAATTAATTTATATTAATCAAATAAATTATGAAAAGCATTTAATAGTTCATTAAAGGATAAATTTGCTTCAAAGGAACTACTCACCTCATCTCCAATAGCTATTAGTGCTTAGTGAGCAACTTGCTCGATTTTGGTTGGCTCCTCTTCTTCGAATGCACTTGAGTCATCCCAAGTTGCTTTAAGAGCCTTCTTCTTCTTCGGTTGCTTCCTCTTTGCTTGGGGACATTCACTCTTAAAGTGTTCCGGCTTTTTGCATTCATAGTATATCACTTGTTCTTTCTTAGATTCAAATTTATTTTTTGTATCATTTTTAAATTTGTTTCTTTTTATAAATTTTTTGAACTTTCTTGTCAAGAGTGTCAAGTCTTCATCAAAGTCCTCACTTGAATTTTCTTTCAAGTGATCTTCTTGAGTTCTTAGTGTCATATCCTTTCTGTTCTTTGGAAGGTTGTTTTCAAGCTCTTCATGAGCATTACAAGTCACCTCATAGGTCATTAGTGTGACTCGATTAGTTCTTCAAGAGGAAAGTTATTTAAATCTTTGGCCTCTTGAATGGCCATGACTTTAGGGTCCTAACTCTTTGGAAGAGATCTTAGAATTTTATTAACAAGTTCAAAATCCAAGAAACCTTTACCAAGTCCTTTTAGACCATTGACGACATCCGTAAATCGGGTGTACATGTTTCCAATGGTCTCACTCGGTTTCATCCGAAAAACTCATAAGTATGTACTAAAAGATCAATTTTCAACTCCTTCACTCAACTAGTGCCTTCATGAGTTACTTCGAGTGTGTATCAAATATCAAAAGTGGTTCCATAAATAGACAAACGATTGAACTCGTTTTTATCTAAAGCACAAAACAAGGCATTCATAGCCTTGGCGTTTAAAGCGAAAGTCTTCTTGTCCAACTCATTCCAATCGTTCATTAGAAGAGAAGACTTTTGAAACCCATTTTCAATAATATTCCATAATTCGAAATCCATTAAAATTAGGAAGATCCTCATTCTAGTCTTCCAATATGTGTAATTCATCCTATTGAACATGGACGGATGTGTAATTGAATGACCCTCTTGGTTGCCGACAAATATCATCTCTCATGGGTTTTAAATCAAATGAGAGTGAACCTTGCTCTGATACCAATTATTAGGATCAAGAGCGGTACTAAGAGAGGGGGGTGAATTAGGGTAACGAAAAATTCTTCGATTTCATATAAAGTTCGTCTCGATTCAAATCGTTTCGAAAAGATATTGAACTTATAACTTTCGTAAGAATGTAAGGAGAAGCTCAAGGAGATTTGTAATAAAGTAAATTGCACAAAATAGAGATTTGTAGTAAAGTAAATTGCATAAAATAAAAAGCAAACCAGAATTTAGAGTGGTTCGGTCAATGAGACCTACGTCCACTTCGGATTCCTCCTCCGTCGAGGTAACCGGTGTCCCCTAAAGGCCTTCCTTCAATAGGCGAAGACCAACCACCTTTTACAGTGCTTTCTCCTTTTGCCAAGTGTAGAAGACAACCCTTACAAGTTTCACTCCTCTTTCTTGTATGGTTACAAGGCTAAGAGAGGGAGGAAGAGAACTCTTCTCACTTTTACAACACTTTTCACACCCCAAACACTTAGAATTTTTCACACATATGATAGCACTTTGTTGCCTTTTCATGCAGAAAAGGGTGGGGTAATTATAGGCCTCAATGACTACAAAAGTTGGAGCCAAAAAATTCAAATCCTTGGATTTCGGGATGCTGGCAGGACCACGGCAATTAATGGGCAGTGTGGTGCCTAATAGAGCTCAGAGACCAAGCTCTAGCGATACCACCGCCTGACAAGGGCGGTACCACCGTTGGCAACATTAATTGTGAGCGGTACCACCGCCCAGACCACTTGGGAGATTGGGTCTCCCAAGCGGTGACACCGCCGGCCATGTTTTCAAGGGCTGAATAGGTTGTTTAATCCGGCCCAATTCAGCCTTGTTAATGGCCCAGTTGGCCCCTAATTAAGTTAGTGTGATTACCTCCCAATTCTAACTCAATCAACCGTCTAACTACAATAACTAAAACATAATCAAAGCACTCTTGTTCTGGTATGTTAATTACTCTTCCGGCGAGCTTTCAGCGATCTTCCGACGAGCTTCTAGCGATCTTCCGATGAACTCTTGGCTATGTTCCGACGGACTCCCGACAAACTCCCGGACTTTACAACGATCTTCTTGGCGAGTTCCGATGAGATTCTTTGGCAAGCTCCTAGACTTCTCGGTTAGTTCCGGCAGAACTTCCGACAAACGTTCGGACTTCCGACAAACTCTTGAACTTCCAACGAGATCTCGATCTTGACTCCGGCACAATACATGCTTTATATCTTACTGCTATCGTAGTTAATCCTGCACACTTTTCTCAACATAGAGATTAGTTCAAATAATTTACAATTGATTTCATTATCAAAATCCAAGATTCAACGGAAAAGACTTTTGAAAGTAGTTTTCCACAATGTTCCACAACTCAAAATCCATAGAAATGAGAAATATCCTCATTCTAGTTCACCAATAGGTGTAGTCTATCCCATTGAACATGAGTGGATGTGTGATTGAGTGACCCTCTTGGTTGCCAGCAAATGGGGGGGTGAATTAGTGCAACAGTAAAAATGACGGTTTGAAAAACTTTCATTCGATTAAAATCATTTCGACAAAGCTTGTATCAGAAAGTAATCAAAGTAATGACTTAAGAGTGAATATAAAAAGAAGTGAGCAACTAAGTAAATAAAATAAGCAGTAAGGAAAAAACACACCGGAATTTATAATGGTTCGGTCGTTGTGACCTACATCCACTTCTGATTCCTCCTCCGTTGAGGTCACCGATGTCCACTAATGGTCTTCCTTTAATAGGCGAAGACCAACCACCTCTTTACAATACTTTTTCCTTTTTATAGGTTTAAGAGATAACCCTTAAAAGCCTCACACCTCTTCTTGGATAATTACAAAGCTAAAGAGAGAGAGGAGGAGGACTCTTTACGCTTTTACAACACTTCTACATCCCAACACTTCAAAGATTTTTTGACACTATGATTGCACTTTGTTGCTCTTTCATGCAGAAAATGGTGAGATATTTATAGGTCCCAATGGCTTCAAAATTAGAGCCAAAAAGTGTCTTATCCTGGGTTACTAGGGCACTGATGGTACCACCGCTTGTGTTAGGCGGTACCACCGCCTGTAGCACTGACATTGGGCGGCACCACCGCCCAGTCTGGCGGTACTACCACCTGATAGATCCTCGGAGACTAGGCTTTGGCGATACCACCGCTTGATAGGGCGGTACCACCGCTTGATAGGGCGGTACCACCGCTTGGCAGTAATAACTAACGGTGGTACCACTGCCTAGACCACCTGGGAGGTTGAGCCTCAAGCGGTTCCACCGCCCACCCTAGGCGGTGCCACCACCTGACAAGATTCAGCAACCTGTTTGGGCCTTGAATCCAACCCAAACCAGTCTAATTACGGGCCCAATTGGCCCTTAACATGGTTAATGGGATTACCTCCTAAACCTAACCCTAATTATGTGCTAACTTTGATTCTTAAGGCATACAATAAATAAAACAAGCCCGGTAAGTCTAAGTTTCTTTCGGCGATCTTCCGGTGGACTTCCGATGATCTCTCGGTAATCTTCCAACGAACTTCCGATAAGCTCCTGGACTTTACAACTTCTTTTACAAGGATTCTTTCCCTCTTTTTCAACTCAATTTCATGTTACTACATGTAAGAAAAGCTGGGGTATTTATAGACCCCAAATAGCTTCAAAATCGGAGCAAAAAAAGGTCTCATCTAGGGTTTTTCGAGTCCTAGCGATACTACCGCCTATGCTAGGCGGTACTACCACTTGCAACACTAACACTAAGCGGTACCACTGCCCATACTAGCAGTATCACTGACTGACATAGTCAGGGAGACTATGTCTCGACGGTACCACTACCTAGACCGACGGTACCACCGCTTGACACTAGGCGATACCACCGTCCAATTTGGCATTCTCAAAGACTATGTCTTGGAGATTGAGCCTCTAGTGGTACCACCACTTGACGCAACGTTTTGGTCACTAATGTAACACCCCTCATTTCCGAGTGTTCGTATAATTTTTGGTGATAATGTAAGCATCTATTTTAATTGACAAAAGAAATAGAGTATGAATTAGAGGTAACTTATTTTTAAGATTTGGGAGATCTGTTAAAAAAAAAAAAAAAAAAAAAAGAAAGAATCTGAGGACCTATATGTAAACCCTAAGGACCTAATCGTGAATATGATAAAAACAAGGACTAAACTGCAAAATGCACCAAATGACAAATTCCACCGCTTAAGCTTCTCTGCCTTCGTTGTTAAGGAAGCAGAGGAGGCAGCTCGTGGGTGATCAGGGAAAGAAAGAAAGAAAGAAAGAAGAAGAAGAAGAAGAAGAAGAAGAAGAAGAGGAAGAAAATTGGGGCTTTTAGGGTTCTTGCTTTAATCTTGTCATTTCGGGTCAAAATTTCCAAAGGCAAGTGTTCTAACCCCATCCTACAGAAGTATTAGACTCTGTTTTTATGTTGATTCAAAATAAATTGGAAGATTTCTATTTAGAAACTGATATGTCTCTCTTTGGACTTAAAACCATGGATTCTGAAATATTTTCGGTATATTGACCCCTATACACTGTTTCGGCTATAAGTTTTAGCACAAAATGTGAATTCAGGCAGGAACTATTTTGTTTGTAATTAGACTCTTATGTCTTTCTTTTGACACCGATTTTGTAGAATTTGGACACCGAATACTTACCCAAACTTTTCTTTCAAATGAGACTATAGATGCTGTAAAACAGACTTCAAGATTTCTGACCTATCGATACTAAGTTATCTATAACTCCCTGTTGAGAATTCTGATTTGTACCAAACTGATTTTATTTGAAACTAGATTTGAAAATATTTCTTTGGACATACAGTTTGAAAATTTTGGAGTTCAATTGCCCACCCTACCGTCTGTTGAATCCGACCCTATAAATTCTGTAAAACAGTGATTGTGATTTTGACCTTGTGTTACCAAATCAGAGGTAACTCTGTGTTGGGAGCCCTGTTTCATATGAAATCTGTTCCATCCGAATATAGATTGATATATGATTCGACCATAGCCTTCTTATGGGTATTGGAGCATAATTGTTATTCTGAAATATTTGTTTGATGTGCCACTGGAATTCTGTCCGAAATCGAGCTTTGGTCGATTTCGCATATTCTGTTCCATTTCCTTTGGATACTTGAGTTCGCCTAATCTTCTTATTGCAATTGAGCTGATTATAATTGCTTGGAATCCCTGTACACTCTTGCTTTCATTTCTTTCCTAAAATGAATACTTTTGTGAGAGATTTGTTCCTTGCATCACACTGCTTTTGAAAAGGCACATGTACGTTTGGTTGTTCCGCGTGTGCTTCCGTTATATGCTACTTTTTGTTGAAACTGCCTTCTTGTACTCTGGTGTGTGGGATTGTCTGGACCTTTGCCAGAAATGGTAAAGGGTATGCGCTGAATTGCCCGCTTTGTGGGGTCCCGCTTTGAGGGATATTCTGGTATGCGCTTATTTGCCCGCTTTGTGGGGTCCCGCTTTGTGGGATATTGCTTAGAGCCTGCGATGCTCTGCCGGCCCCTTTGACTTCACCTAGACGTGGGTGGATGGAGCTCCCAGACGTGGGAGACTTTTGTCAGGTGGTCATTCAGAAATGGATGAATCACATTCTGACTGAGATCCCACTACACCCTCTATATGTTTGATATGACATCCAGAGTTTTTGTGAGTTATTTCTGTTCGTGCTCTGGATAGTTATGATATGATTGCAACGTCAAGGACGACGTTTGAGCTTCTGTACGACATATGAGTTTGATATGCTCTGAAATGCTTCATTCACTGTTGATTTTGCTTCGTAATGTTCCATATGTCGTTGATGTGATTTGGAACATTTTAAATGCCATTGATAAGCTCCGATATGTTTCCTTTGTTTCTGATATGCTCCAATTACTCTATGCCCCATCTGTCAGGAACCAAATATGTATGATTAAAAAGGACAACTATGATTTCTGCTCCTAATGATATTAAGTATACGAAATCGTATATTCTGCTTTGTGTTTGAAAACTGCATCTCTTTGGAAATTGTACTATTTTGATATGGATATGTTAGTCACTTGCTGAGCTCTTTATGCTCACCCCATTTGTTGATAAATTTTTCAGGATAGCGTATCGCTTGCTTAAATGTTAAGAATGGGCTGAGACAGTGGAGAGTTTAGAAGACGTTGGGCAGAACTTTTGTTAGCATATATGTAGTTGTGTATAAGTTACTCTGCATATTATGAAATGTGACGATGAATCTGGACCTGTGGATTTTGTGTAAGATAAAGGATCCCTTGTGTATAGGATTTTGGAATGTTAAATTAAATTTGTGTAATGATATGAACTTATGGTAAATCGATGATTCTGGTGACTGCATAGATTTCCCCACTTGTGGATTTATATTGTGATTTTTATTTGGTGAGTTGAGTTCAGATTGCATGAATTATCGAGTGATGTATGCTATGTTTATGAATTGCACAGGGTTATGAATTGATAGATTATAGAGGTGAAATTTGATCTGAATGTTTTCTTAGTGACCTCAAACGTGTGTTTGGATCCTGGGTTAGTTGAGACAAAAAAAAAATTTTAAATATCATGGATATTTTTAGGGGTGTGACAGAGGTGGTATCAGAGCCTGATTTGAGAATCACTAAGAATATTATCTTTATTTGAGGTTTATTGACTGTCATTAGAGATTGATCAAAGAAAATGTTCTTTTGATGTTTTAGGAAGCGAGGATGACGAGATCATCTGGTTCTCCTGTTGCATCTACTGCTGATCAATTGAGTGGTATTATGCGGACTTTGGAGACTATGGCACAAGTGATGCAACAACAACAACAACCTGTCCAACAAGGAAATAGTGATGGGACAGAGACATCAAACCAGACGGGGTTGGGAATTGGACAGTTTAAGAAGCTTAGTCCTCCCAGTTTCAGTGGTGAGTCTGATCCAATGGTGGCGGAACGATGGATGATGCAGATAGAGAAAATATTTGATGCCTTAAGTTACTCTGATGAACGAAAGGTTTTTCTTGCCACCTTTATGCTGGAAGGAGAAGCTGAACACTGGTGGAGAATGATTAAGAGGATGTCTGAAATCAAACATGAGCCAATGACATGGAAGTTATTCCAAGAAAAGTTTTACGACAAATATTTTCCAGATTGCATGAGAGAGCAAAAAGAATTGGAGTTCTTGAATCTTATCCAGGGAAGCATGACGGTTACAAAGTATGAATCTAAATTTACTGAGCTCTCCAGGTTTGCCACACATATGACTGATGATGAATCTAGAAAGGCAAGAAGGTTTGAAAGGGGATTACGGCCGGCAATAAGAAGCCGAATGTCAGCTTTAAAATTACAAACATATGCTGATACAGTAGAAAGAGCTTTGAAAATTGAAAGAGACAAGGAGGAAATTCAAGAAATCATTGGCAAGAACCAAAGGAACAAATTTACTAGCAAAAGCAGGAGAGAAAATGAATACGAAGATAGTAACAAGAGGTTTAAGACATCTGGATTTGAGAAAAGGAAACCATGGGGGAGGACTCAGTTATGTGAAAAATGCGGATTAAATCATGAGACAAGTCGGTGTTTTCGGGTGACTGGAGCATGTTTTAATTGTGGAAAGCTAGGTCATCAAATAAAAGATTGCCCACTGAACAGGAAAAGAGAGCCACTGTCTCCTAGACCCTCAGCCCATGCTAGAGTATACGCTATCACTGAACAAGATTCTAGAGCTTCTAAATCAGTGGTGGAAGGTATTCTTCATGTTTCTAAAAGAAATGCAAAAGTTTTGTTTGATCCCGGCTCCAACTTATCGTTTGTTTCAAAATACTTTGCTTGTCACTTGGATATTCCACCTAAATCCCTGGATTATATGTTATATGTAACAACTGCTGTTGGAGATTCATTGGCAACAAACTTGGTCTACCCATCTTGTTTGATCTCTATTGGAGACCACGAATTCCTTGCTGATTTGATTCTCCTAGAGATCCAGGGCTTTGATATTATACTCGGCATGGATTGGTTATCTTCTCATCACGCTAGTATTGATTGTTACAAAAAAATAATTACTTTCTGCATACTAGATCAGCCTATATTTTTCTTTGAGGGCATTAAGCATGATTTGCCTCCTTGCTTAATATCCGCACTTCAAGCTTATCATCTTATGCAGAAAGGTTGTTTTTGTTATGTGGTGTGTGTAAAGGAGCATTCAAATCAGGAAACCCACCTTGATGAAATTTCAGTGGTCAAAGAATTCCCTGATGTATTTCCAGACGACTTGCCTGGTTTACCTCTAGATAGAGGGGGTGAATTTGCTATTGATCTAGTCCCCAGTACCGCCCCAATATCTAAGCCTCCCTACAGAATGGCACCACTTGAGCTTGAAGAATTAAAGAAGCAAATACAAGAATTATTAGATAAGGGTTTCATACGACCCAGTGTGTCCCCATGGGGTGCTCCGGTACTATTAGTGAAGAAGAAGGATGGAACATTGAGGCTTTGTATTGATTATAGACAGTTGAATCAGGTGACCATCAAAAACAAATACCCCATACCTAGAATTGATGATTTGTTTGATCAACTGCAGGGTGCACAAGTATTCTCTAAGATTGACCTGAGGTCAGGTTACTATCAGTTAAAGATCAAGGAGGAGGATATTTCAAAAACAGCTTTCAGAACTCGATATGGTCATTATGAATTCTTGGTGATGCCGTTTGGTTTGACAAATGCCCCTGCAGCTTTTATGGAACTAATGAATAGGATATTTCAACCGCTCTTGGATATCTGTGTAATTGTATTTATTGATGACATATTGGTGTATTCAAAGAGTAACCAGGAGCATGAGGAACACTTGAGAGATGTGTTGTCCATACTGAGAGAAAAGAAGTTGTATGCGAAGTTCAGCAAATGTGAATTTTGGTTGAATGAAGTTGCTTTCTTAGGTCATGTGATTTCAGGGAAGGGTATATCTGTTGATCCAAGGAAAATAGAAGCTGTAGTTGAATGGGAAGTACCAACAAATGTAACAGAGGTTAGAAGTTTCTTGGGCATGGCAGGTTATTACAGGAGATTTGTGGAGGGATTTTCTCGAATTGCTCAACCTCTCACCAAACTCACTAAGAAGAATATGAAATTTGTATGGGGCGATGATTGTGAGCAAAGCTTTCAAGAGTTAAAAAGAAGATTGACTAGTGCCCCTATTCTCACTATTCCAAGTGGTAGTGAGGGATTTGTAGTTTATACTGATGCTTCAAGAAAGGGGCTAGGATGTGTTTTGATGCAGGAAGGGAGAGTAATTGCTTATGCTTCTAGGCAACTTAAAGGTTATGAATTGAATTATCCAACTCATGATTTGGAATTAGCAGCAATCATTTTTGCTCTAAAGATTTGGAGACATTATTTGTATGGTCGACAGTTTGAAATCTTCACTGATCACAAGAGTTTAAAATACATTTTCACTCAGAAGGAGTTGAACATGAGGCAGCGAAGATGGATAGAACTTCTGAAGGATTATGATTGTGCCATCCGTTATCACCCGGGCAAGGCCAATGTTGTAGCTGATGCACTTAGTAGAAAATCTACAAGTTTTATGGCTAGTCTGGTCGTGAAGCAATGGAAGCTAATAGAAGAAAATTTTGATTTGAAAGCTTTGAGGAAAGAGCAAGACTCGATGATTTTGATGGCCTCCATTCAAATGCAGTCTGATCTTATGCAACAAATTAAGGAGGGACAATTACGAGATCCACACTTAATCTACTTGAGGAGTGAAGTAGAAAAGGAATTGAAGCCACAATTTCAAGTTTCAAAGGATGGCCTATTGAGATTTGGGGAGAGAGTATGTGTACCAAATGAACTAGATATCAAGAATCAAATCCTAAATGAAAGTCATACTTCAAAGTACGCCCTACACCCTGGGAGCACTAAGATGTATAGAGATCTTCAAAGTTATTATTGGTGGGAAGGCATGAAGAAGGAAATTGCAATGTATGTTTCAAAATGTTTGACGTGTCAGCAAATCAAAGTAGAACACCAAAGACCTGGAGGGTTGCTGCAACCTTTAGTTATACCGGAATGGAAATGGGAATGTATTACTATGGATTTTGTTTCAGGACTACCCAGAACCTCGAGGAAGCATGATGCTATTTGGGTTATCATTGATAGGTTAACAAAATCTGCACATTTCCTTCCGATTAATATGACTTATTCGCTTGATAGACTTGCAGATTTATATGTTAATGAAATAGTCAGACTTCATGGTATTCCAAAGGAGATCATCTCTGATAGAGACTCCAGATTTCTCTCTAGATTCTGGAGAAGGTTACAGGAATCTATGGGCACTAAAGTTAAGTTTAGTACTGCATATCATCCTCAGACTGATGGTCAGTCAGAAAGAACAATTCAAACACTTGAGGATTTGCTTAGAGCCTATGTTATGGATTGGAAAGGTGAATGGGATAAGGATATTTCACTTGTCGAGTTCACGTATAACAATAGTTATCATTCAAGTATTCAGATGGCTCCGTATGAAGCTTTATATGGGCGAAAGTGCATAACACCTATATGTTGGGAGGAAGTTGGGGACAGAAAGTTGTTAGCACCGGACAAGGTACAAGAAACTACCGAGAAAATTCAAGTTATAAGGAAAAGGTTAAAAGCTGCTCAGAGTCGTCAAAAGAGTTATGCCGATAATAGGAGACGAGATATTGAGTTTGAAATCGGAGATTTTGTATTCTTAAAAGTCTCCCCTTCCAAAGGCATTATAAGGTTTGGGAAGAAAGGAAAGTTAAGCCCAAGATTTATTGGACCTTTTGAGGTTCTTGAGAGGGTTGGTTCTGTCGCTTACAGGATTGCCTTACCACCCGCATTGAGCCATGTCCATGATATATTTCATGTCTCGATGATTAGAAAGTATATGTATGACCCTTCTCACATCATTAAGTATGAGCTGGTGGAGTTCGATAAAGATCTATCCTATGTGGAAGAGCCTATTCAGATTATTGATAAGAAAGAAAAAGTCCTAAGGAATCGGGTCGTCCCACTAGTTCAAGTAAATTGGAGACATCATTCTGGAGAAGAGACAACTTGGGAGCTAGAAGAGGAAATGAAAAAGGTGTATCCTCGTCTTTTCATCGAATAGAGGTACGATAAATTTAGAGGACTAAATTTTTCTTTTAAGGGGGGGAGAGTGTAACACCCCTCATTTCCGAGTGTTCGTATAATTTTTGGTGATAATGTAAGCATCTATTTTAATTGACAAAAGAAATAGAGTATGAATTAGAGGTAACTTATTTTTAAGATTTGGGAGATCTGTTAAAAAAAAAAAAAATAAAAAAAGAAAGAATCTGAGGACCTATATGTAAACCCTAAGGACCTAATCGTGAATATGATAAAAACAAGGACTAAACTGCAAAATGCACCAAATGACAAATTCCACCGCTTAAGCTTCTCTGCCTTCGTTGTTAAGGAAGCAGAGGAGGCAGCTCGTGGGTGATCAGGGAAAGAAAGAAAGAAAGAAAGAAGAAGAAGAAGAAGAAGAAGAAGAAGAGGAAGAAAATTGGGGCTTTTAGGGTTCTTGCTTTAATCTTGTCATTTCGGGTCAAAATTTCCAAAGGCAAGTGTTCTAACCCCATCCTACAGAAGTATTAGACTCTGTTTTTATGTTGATTCAAAATAAATTGGAAGATTTCTATTTAGAAACTGATATGTCTCTCTTTGGACTTAAAACCATGGATTCTGAAATATTTTCGGTATATTGACCCCTATACACTGTTTCGGCTATAAGTTTTAGCACAAAATGTGAATTCAGGCAGGAACTATTTTGTTTGTAATTAGACTCTTATGTCTTTCTTTTGACACCGATTTTGTAGAATTTGGACACCGAATACTTACCCAAACTTTTCTTTCAAATGAGACTATAGATGCTGTAAAACAGACTTCAAGATTTCTGACCTATCGATACTAAGTTATCTATAACTCCCTGTTGAGAATTCTGATTTGTACCAAACTGATTTTATTTGAAACTAGATTTGAAAATATTTCTTTGGACATACAGTTTGAAAATTTTGGAGTTCAATTGCCCACCCTACCGTCTGTTGAATCCGACCCTATAAATTCTGTAAAACAGTGATTGTGATTTTGACCTTGTGTTACCAAATCAGAGGTAACTCTGTGTTGGGAGCCCTGTTTCATATGAAATCTGTTCCATCCGAATATAGATTGATATATGATTCGACCATAGCCTTCTTATGGGTATTGGAGCATAATTGTTATTCTGAAATATTTGTTTGATGTGCCACTGGAATTCTGTCCGAAATCGAGCTTTGGTCGATTTCGCATATTCTGTTCCATTTCCTTTGGATACTTGAGTTCGCCTAATCTTCTTATTGCAATTGAGCTGATTATAATTGCTTGGAATCCCTGTACACTCTTGCTTTCATTTCTTTCCTAAAATGAATACTTTTGTGAGAGATTTGTTCCTTGCATCACACTGCTTTTGAAAAGGCACATGTACGTTTGGTTGTTCCGCGTGTGCTTCCGTTATATGCTACTTTTTGTTGAAACTGCCTTCTTGTACTCTGGTGTGTGGGATTGTCTGGACCTTTGCCAGAAATGGTAAAGGGTATGCGCTGATTTGCCCGCTTTGTGGGGTCCCGCTTTGAGGGATATTCTGGTATGCGCTTATTTGCCCGCTTTGTGGGGTCCCGCTTTGTGGGATATTGCTTAGAGCCTGCGATGCTCTGCCGGCCCCTTTGACTTCACCTAGACGTGGGTGGATGGAGCTCCCAGACGTGGGAGACTTTTGTCAGGTGGTCATTCAGAAATGGATGAATCACATTCTGACTGAGATCCCACTACACCCTCTATATGTTTGATATGACATCCAGAGTTTTTGTGAGTTATTTCTGTTCGTGCTCTGGATAGTTATGATATGATTGCAACGTCAAGGACGACGTTTGAGCTTCTGTACGACATATGAGTTTGATATGCTCTGAAATGCTTCATTCACTGTTGATTTTGCTTCGTAATGTTCCATATGTCGTTGATGTGATTTGGAACATTTTAAATGCCATTGATAAGCTCCGATATGTTTCCTTTGTTTCTGATATGCTCCAATTACTCTATGCCCCATCTGTCAGGAACCAAATATGTATGATTAAAAAGGACAACTATGATTTCTGCTCCTAATGATATTAAGTATACGAAATCGTATATTCTGCTTTGTGTTTGAAAACTGCATCTCTTTGGAAATTGTACTATTTTGATATGGATATGTTAGTCACTTGCTGAGCTCTTTATGCTCACCCCATTTGTTGATAAATTTTTCAGGATAGCGTATCGCTTGCTTAAATGTTAAGAATGGGCTGAGACAGTGGAGAGTTTAGAAGACGTTGGGCAGAACTTTTGTTAGCATATATGTAGTTGTGTATAAGTTACTCTGCATATTATGAAATGTGACGATGAATCTGGACCTGTGGATTTTGTGTAAGATAAAGGATCCCTTGTGTATAGGATTTTGGAATGTTAAATTAAATTTGTGTAATGATATGAACTTATGGTAAATCGATGATTCTGGTGACTGCATAGATTTCCCCACTTGTGGATTTATATTGTGATTTTTATTTGGTGAGTTGAGTTCAGATTGCATGAATTATCGAGTGATGTATGCTATGTTTATGAATTGCACAGGGTTATGAATTGATAGATTATAGAGGTGAAATTTGATCTGAATGTTTTCTTAGTGACCTCAAACGTGTGTTTGGATCCTGGGTTAGTTGAGACAAAAAAAAAATTTTAAATATCATGGATATTTTTAGGGGTGTGACAACTAAATGGGTCTTTCTCGGCCAAAAACAGCCCCAACATTGGCCCAATTGACCTATAATTGAGTTGGCCTAATTCCAACCCAATTACAACTTAAAACTACTTCGATCTAGATAATTATTACAAAGCATTAATCACATGTTGTCCGACATGTCATTGGTTCATCGATGCTTCGTCCTATCCTTTGGTGCATCGTCCTCTTTTGCGGCCATTTGTCTAATCGGTATGTTGATCTCCGCAACTCCGATCTCCTTGGTGCAATGTCCGCTATTTTAGGCTTGATGCCCAAACTCATGGCACAAAGTCTTCTGTCGACATGTCAACCGATCCTCTAGCTCGACGTCCAATCTTCTGACATGTTTCACTCTAGCCCAACATTGATACTTCCTAATGTAATTGTCTCTTCATGATCGAAGCTAGTCCTTCGTCTTTTAATACGCATATTAGATCATAAACTCATCAATTAGTTTTATTATCAAAATCCGAGATTCAATAGACCAAACCACTGTAAATATGATTTGTAATTACTTTATGCTTTTCATTTTTATTACAAACTGATTTACTTGCTCACTACTCTTACGAACGTTTAAAGTTAAACTCATTTCTAATGTAAGCTTTATCGAACGAAAATTTTCTAAATCAAAATCATAATTTTACGGCAGCACTAATTCACTCCCCCGCCTTCTCCTCCTCTCTCTTAGTGCAATTTACGATCCTAACACTAGTATGGCACATACACAATCATGTGTAATGCATAACCAATACATGGGTTGGCCTAACATAAGCATTGTGTTATGTAGTCTATTTTGTTTGATGTGGGCCCTAATTGAACTAAATAAAATTTAATTAGTTTATATTAATTCAAGATGATTACGAATCTATTTGACTTATTTAAATTTATTTAATCTAAATTATACCATTCAAATTATACTAATTTAATGTAGTTCTAAGCTAGTTAAATGAGGATTAGAGATTAATTCAGTTATATTCTAATTAAAATGAGTTTAATTGGATCTATTAAACTATGATTTAAGTTAGTTGAAGGGTAATTGATATTATTTAACTTTAATGATATTTAAAAAATATATTTTAATATATTATTTTATCCCGATATAGATATAACCAATATGAGATAACGTTATTTTACTATCTAAGGATAAGTAGGATGATTCCGTATGATATAAATTTGTTTCCATGAACACAAACTCATCCCAAATTCTCTCCGACCACTATTTGTGGGAGTGATCCTTAAGTATTTGATGGAATGATGATTATTAGTCATATATGTATTCTATATGGATAAAAGAATCTAAATTGTGCTTCAAGTAATCATTGTTATAAAGTTCTACTTTATATTGATGAGGATTCCAAAACACACAAGCATTACATCTCCCCTTGGTCATCAAGATGTATCTGATAAAATCCTCTACGAGCAATCAGATCAGCACATCACAAATATCTAAATTTTATTTTTCATTCAAATCCCTGTTCCAGATTACATTATATATATGAATGAGGATTCCAAAACACACAAGCATTACATGTCTCCCCTCGGTCATCATGATGTATCTGATAAAATCCTCTAGGAGCAATCAGATCAGCACATCACAAATATCTACATTTTATTTTTCATTCAAATCCCTGTTCCAGATTACAGCACAGCAAGCATTGGTTCCATGTCAAAACAACCTACTAGGAAAAGCCATAAAAACCACATATCTAACAAAAACCCAACCACAGATCCATTCCCCACCTCAATAATACATCTTTAACTCTGGCTACAGATGGTGTATCAGACAACCTGATACATCTTTGACCAACAGCATAAAGGCTACTACAATTTTGACGACATACAACAATATTATTCATCAAAGATTGACACCATCTGACATACAACCATAATATGCTGTACCAATAGAAGCAATCACTGAGTAGACAACTAATTCCGGATACTGATTTCAGAAAAGATTCAGCATTTCATTGCTATGGCATGTGTCCAAATTTACATTGTGAAGAAAGCTCTACATTTCTCCAATCATTAACATATCTAAATGAATGACTTACAAATCACCTAATCTATTAACAAGTTACAACAAGATGAGAAAGACAACTGCCATATCTAAGCAATGACTGTGGAATCACCCTATGTACCATACAGTCATGGCAGAAAGCAACTGCCATATCTAAGCAATGACTTGGGCATCACCCTAATCTATCAATCAATACCTACAAGGGGGACATAAAAAGAACTGCCTTATCTAAGAAATCACTTGGAAATCACCCAATCTATCAACCAGTTACAGAAAGAATGAAAAAAAAAAAAAAGTAATTAAGAACAGGCAGATCCAAAATCTCATTCCCATGGTGTCTGGCTGACCAGAGTTACTGTTGGGCATGGTCTTGAAGGACCACCAATATCAATGTGTGGCCACTTTATCAGTTTCAGTAACCCTGCCAACCATGTGCAGCCTTTGATTGACACCATGACAAACCTTGCAAAGAGCTATATAAAAACATGATAATAGTTCCATGTCTGATATAGCATAGCATAACTGATGGAGTGTCTATAATAGTTCTTTCAGCAGACTAATCACACTACCAAGTCCCATATATCATGTCAAAACTTACCACCCAGTAGTTCAATTTTAATTCAAACAGCATGCACCAACGAGGCAAACCACAATCTCGATGCTTGAAGGTCAATGACAACACCAAGAAGAAATTGCCCAGGGGTAGGTGATAAAAGAAACTTCAGCTGCAGATGGAAGACCAAATACACAGAGTCAACTACGTATTTCAGCATACCAGTTCTGTCTATAAGAAAACTAGAATATATATATATATATATACACACATATATACACACATATATATACACACATATTATATATATATATATATAATATATATATATATAATAAATTTCTTGCCTAATGTTCACAAAGCAAAGTTAACATTTAAGGATTTAACGAACAAGTCAATGGATTTAAATTAAATCATCAGAAGAAGAAGGATGTGTTACGTGTTGCATCTAAATTAAGTCGCCAATTACCAAAATGCAATGAAATATACATGCACAAAGTAAGACTGCTGGTTCAAGTAATTAAACCAGTATCTTATATAACATAAAAGTGTACTTTGCAGATTTCCATATGCTCACTCTTCTTATATCCATATGCAGCATCTAAACTTATCAATTTTTATACATATGCAATTAATAATTGGATTGATGAAAGCAATTATCAAGTCAAGTAAGCATAGATGAGACTTATAGGATATGGGACAACTTACCCCAACACGCCCAATGGGATAAAAAGGGAACCCTACCTTATAGAAGCATGATTTTTTAGAAATGGCAGCATGCCAGGTTTTTACAGGTACCAACACCTACCTCCTTAGACCAGACATACACATTGATCAGGTTCAAGACAAGCACCAATAGAAAAATAGGTATCAAGTTAGACTTGAACAGGTTCGGGTACATGGCAGTTTGTTTTCATTTTTTTTATGGTACAACCAGCTTCATGAACAGATAAAGAAATTCATGGATACCCATTGCCATCCTTAACATTATGGAAACTTGGTGTTATAGCATCTTCGGCAACAGCATGCATTATATAATTCTCATATTTGTTCAGATATAAAAGCTACAGAATTTTTTTGTGATGGAACTTTCACTAAAACAACTAACACAACTTTAAAGATTTTGTGACAGAACATGGTGTTCATGATGGTTGCCTCATCAACCAACATTCAAACAAAAAACTTCTTAAGGTCATTCAGTCACTTAGAAAGAGATTCCCCTCTTGCAGACCTACCTAATTTGCTACCATGTGAGGACATCATCCTTTCCGACTGGACATGATAGTCCAGATTAAACTCCAAGTAAACAAATCCTGTATGGAAAGACACTCAAGCCTAGATAAATTTTAGACTAGTCCTTAAAGTACCTCATTTCAAATGTCTGATCTAATTCCTAGGCAACCCCTGAGAAGGACCATGGTTCAATCTAACTCAACTCAGCTGGTTATAGGCAAGAAAAGAAGGGATCTTGGCATAATCATATATCTATTTATCATATCCTAGGAAAGTCTAGGAAGGACCATGTGTCAACAATAGCACAACCCATACAGATCAAAAAGGAAAATCACAAATGCACAATGTAAAATATCAGTAACTAAATAGAAGGATATGAAGAACCAAAGATTCTTGCACTTTGCAGCTTTGTTAGCACCAACTAGTATGCGGAACACTTGGTTTCAGTTAAACTCAATTGATACTGCCCATATCAACTAATTGAAACTTGTTGAAAAAGAAACACAAGATAAAATTTACAAAACACTCCAGTTTTGTTGTAACACTCTCTCATTGTCTCCTCTTCCACTACCCCTCAACCACCACCACTCACCAAATCCGACCAGCTGCCAATTCTCCTCCCTTTGGCAACCCCTCCAGGACACTGACTGCGTGGCAGGAGGAGAAAAAGAAAATATTCTTTCTGATTATTCTTTTTTTTTACTTTTTTAATTGTTTTGTATGGCAGTGATACACCATACCAACCTATAGCAGAAGTCTGATCAATGACCAGTATGATTTCACATACTATTTCAAAGTACCCAATGTAATTAAAACTTAGCTGACATAATAAGTAATTCAACTCTTATTCATCCAGCAACATAGCATAGACCACACTACACATACAGATATTTTAGTCAACATAGCTGCAAAGAGATGGCCTAAAACTAAGTTTCCTGATAAGTTTGTTAAGTTAATGTTACCACAGGCAGTTGAAACAATCCTCAACGAGCCTAAGCTATCATTCCCAACCAATACACATATTTGCACACATGACTAGTTATATGTTCTTGTATGAATATGATGAATATGTATCTGCATTAGCATATAAAACTCATATGTTACTTGGCTAATATACAAAGTGTCTCTAAGTTCAACATACCTACAATACTAGAAATAGCTTCCAAGTTCTTCTGTGTCTTATTGTTCCTCTAAAGAGAATTAATGAACAATATAGTTTTCTTTTTGAAAAGGCGAAAATTTGTGATAACTTATATACATTAAATAGCTCAAATGGAAAACCAACTTTAAGTGAAGTTTGTGGCTCGGACTATTGCCCAGGAATCTAGGACTCGATAAAGGTATACTCCATATCAACCACCTGCTATGCTTCAAATGTGGTAATATGAAGATTCTATCAAATGAGAAATAAAAGGAATATCACTATCTTAAAAAAACATGAAATAATTCCCAATCATACAAAACAATACTAATTATTCTAATGAAACTTGGGCGACAAGCTTATGTCAAAAACCTTATGTGAAACCAAACCAAGCCTCAATTAATGAGTGATGAACAACCAACTCAGGACAAGTAATAGACTCATTGGATGATCATAATATTATTAAAATATATATTTAAAGGTTATGAGATGTCTTTTTGATGAAGTACATCAGCTACCAAAGAATTACATACCAATATGTGTACGAGTACAGAGGAAATGAAAATCAGCTTACCTCTTTGGTCATATCACTTAGCAGGGCCCTCGCAAGGATTCTCAAAAAAGATATATTTAACCTGTCAAAAGAGCAGATACTAAAACATATGCTTAAGAGCTTAATAACATCTTTCCGCGCTGAGGACATTGCAAAGGGCCTAAATCATTCAGATGATGGACGGCGCCTCTTTGAATGTTCAACCTCCCTCGACTTGCTGCGAGGCCTAGATGATCTCCCTCTGTCCCGGTCATCATCACGATCTGGCTCCCGATCCCTGTGCCTATAGTGATCACTACGTCTATCTCTGTCATCTCGATATCTATTGCGTTCTCGATCAACTTCGTGCTCCCTTTCCCTATCTCTTTCTCTGTCCTTCTCCCTTTCCCTCTCCCATTCTCGATCCCTCTCAGGACCCATTTCCTTATCTCTCCCTGTATCCCTTTCCCTCTCATCACGGTATCTTCTCTCTGGCCAGTCCTGCCCAGAACCCATATCTTTCTCCCTTTCAGGTTTCCTGTCTGGAGCACTGTAGCGGTCCCTTTCCGCCATCCTATCCTTCCCATGGCTCCCTTCTCCATACTGCTGATCAGATGTGGCATCCTCTCCATAGCTGGACTGCTCTTCACCTCCCCATCCACCCATATTGGGATCAGACCACATCCCAATGCCACCAGGAGCCAATCCCCGCCCAAAGAAAGCTGGGTTGACATGAGGAGCCACAACAGGCGGGAACGACGGCATCATTCCAGGAAAAGGAGCCCCAGCTGCACCGGCAGGAAAACCTCCAAAGCCAGCACCCATTCTCCCCATTGCTGCTCCATAGCCTGTCGGGTCGAAGCCTTGACCAAGCATAGCTCCAGGATGCAACACAGGTGGCGGTGGGGCAACAATTCCACCATTACCCATGATACCCCTTCCACCAACTGGACCTATTCTGTTTCTCATATTACCCATCGGCCCTCTGTTTCCCATCCCACCACCTCTTCCCCAATTCCCACCACCACCGCCACCTCCACGTCCACCAACTGAAGGCCCACCACCTCCTCTACCCTTCTGAGCAAGTGCAGGTGGCTGGGACTGGGCTGATGCCTGCTGGTTCTTGTTCACTTGGTTCTCACCCATTCGCCGAACAGTGTGTGGTGAAGCTAATGCCACAACACAAGGCCTACCATTGAAAATGTACCCATTCATACCCTCTTTGCAGGCTGCTGCAGCCATTGGGTCATAGAAATCAACCTGACAGTATCCTTTTGATTTCCCGCTCGCCCTCTCATCAAAAAATTTCACTTCTTTCACCTGTCCATATTTGCAGAGCTCTGCCTCAAGCTCTGCATCCGTCGTCCACCAATGGAGTTCGCCAACAAAAAGAGTGGTGCCACCAACTCCGGCTCCGCCACTGCCACCTGCATCAGCCACGCCATTAGAGTTACCTGCAAGTACAACTACACCTCCGCCACCTCCTTGCCTCTGGAAACCCACGTTCCCAAAGCCACCCCCCGGCCTCTGTAAACCCTCGTTGACGTAGCTAGTATTCTCATTATGTCCCTGGATCTGGACAGATCTACTGGAAGACTGACCCAGATCAGTTCTACCTGTACCCGACGCCACCGGAAGCCGCGGTGGAGGTAGCAGCGCAGGCTGTCTAGCCCCATCTACCGACTCGCCCCCTGGTCTAATCCCTGGGTCGGGGAAACCGCCGGATCTATCAGCAGGCCGCTCGATCTTCGGCTCCCCGGCGATTCCGGGTATCTGAACCCTTTCCAAGGGCTCCACCACCGGCTGCTGGGGCGGATCCTGAGGCGGTGGCGGAGGGTGGTCGCTCAGTCTCTCGTCCCGATCCTGGAAACCCCTTGCATCGTCGCCACCGTGGAACGTCTGGTGGAATCCCTCCCCGACGTTGACGTCGCTGTAGAGGTCGTCGTATTCATCGTCCTCCCCGTAGAACTGCTCCTCGTCCTGCACGGCGGAGATCGCCTCGCTCCGATGGAACCCTCCGCCTCCCCCGCCGCCGCCGTGGTCCATCGTTGAGGAAGGGAGATCTCCGGTTAGGGTTTCAAACGAATTACAGCAGTAAAACCCTAATCGTGAAAAGCTATGCGCAAGGACGAGAGAGAGACACAGAGAGGAAGAAGGAGAAGGGGAACCCCTCTTTTTCGCGTGTTGAAGTTCGACAACTGTTCTGTTAATTCTTCGGATCAGTTCAACTAAAACTATAGCTTATGGTTTTTACCCTTCATGTTGTTATGATCTACTTTGAGATTGGCATTTTTTGTGATGGAATTCCACAGCGACGATGCGCTTGCGGGCACCGAGTCGCAGCCATCGTAACAGCTCACATGAGCCTATGAATAATAAATAACGATCTCATGCGTCAGTTTTTCTCACGTGATGATAACGAACGATAGATATCTATACCATTTGGAGTTCGCATGAGCCTACGAATAATAAATAGACAAACGATCTCATGCGTCAGTTTTTCTCAAGGGTAGAGACTATGGTGGCCTATATTTTAACTAGAAATTTGTTATTTAAGTGATAGGATGATTTTTTTTAACAAAATACTCAATAGGTATTTCTCAAAATCATCCCTCTTTTATTTTTTTTTCAATTTGGTGATCCTTTAATTTTAAAATCTCAAAATTACCCCTCCAAAAGTTGATCTCTCTTTTCCAACAGTGTGCTATATCCTATGGATCAGTTCATGTGAATGGATCGGCGGCCTGATCCATTGGAGTCAGTTTAGGACTTTATATTGTTTAGATCGAGGGTTCCTCTCTTTCGCTTCAGCACACCCCCTTCTATCAAAATATATCTTTAGGTCCCCTCTCTTGTATCAAGTTGTGATTGTAATCTCCCTTCAAAGAAATCATTGTGTCTTATGTTCTTCCAACTAGGGGATTATTTGAGGTAGGTGTTCTTTCAAATCTTATGTTCTCTTTTTGTTTTCTCTTCTGTAAATTATTTCTTACTTATGTTGACAGTGTCTTGTAGGTTTTCTTTCCCTATCAATCCCAAGAGTCTCATCGGTAAAAATGTAAGTTTAATCAATCTTTTTCATTAATTTCATCATGTTTTATTTCTTTTAAAATTGTTTCGTACATGAATATATTGAATGATTAAGGTTTTACAATATTTTCTGAATACAAATGAAAATATTGTAAAGTCAACATAAAAACACTATTAACGAGATATTTTCATCACTTGCATAATAAACATGATGCTGAGTATATACTACTGTAATTATTTAGATGGTATGGGTTGGAATGAATGAAAGAATTAGAAAAATGAAACCTTTACATTATTTTTATGTGAACTTTACAGTATTCTTTGTATACGAATAAAAACACTTTAAAGTTAATATAAAAACATTTCAAAGAAAAATGATATCTTTTTATTAATTGTTTGGAAAATATGATATAAGTGATATCCGATTGTAATTACTTAGATGGTAGAGACTAGAATCAATGAAAGTAGGGAAACAGAGCCTTTACATTATTTTTATGTTAACTTTATAATATTTTCTGAACATGATTGACAATACCGTAAAGACTTCATAAAAATGTTGTAACA